>NC_041061.1:15707828-16007828 GCF_900634775.1 Gouania willdenowi | reverse complement strand
TGCGCGGTGACGTCATTTTTAGCACACGCAGCTCGCGACGTCCCGCGTCCATCAAGCATAAACAAGGCTTTATTTACATATGCGGTGCACATGCCATGCTTACTAAAACTAAAACAATTACCGTTTTGTTTGACTGGTAATCAACTGAAGCATCAAAATAAATACATACACTAACAACATTAACAACACGGACATAATATCGACTGTATAAACTGCATATATGAACATTTAAGATAGTTAACACAGATTTAAGATCTGCAGAACTCACCAGAGTCAGCTTCACCAGTCAAAACAGCGATAAATGTGCAAATGAAAATCCGACAGGTAAACACATGCACGGGTAACACACGTCACACCCGATATCTTAATGAATAAATAAAAGACAGGAAAATGCAATCTTTTCTCAACATAAATGCAGGGGGGTTGGTTGGTGATAAATCAAAAAAATAAAATATGCACTAACGTATGAAAAATAGGAGAACTCCACACCTTTATATACTGCAGTTTCTGTTGCTAATGTGGAGCTTTCTCTGTATTTTGTAGCTGAAAGTCACATGAGAAACGAGGAGGAAGGGTAGGGGTTTAGGGGTTACCATGATAAGCATCACTTGATAAAGCCATTTCATTGTGTATAAAGAGTCTCCAGTTATCCTTTACTTGCCAACGTTGCACTCTGATTCAGCCATACAGACCACTTTAATGTCTTTCAGCGTCTTCTCCTTTTTTTTTTTTTTTTATATTGTCCATAGCTTCAAGTTTGTGGTCCATGCTTCCAGTTTCTGTCAATCCTATTGTCTCGGTGGAAACAAGTCAATTTTGCACACACACTGCCCAGTACTAGAGACCATGAAAAGCATGTCAATGTGATTTGCACCACTCAATGATGGGGCTATGGTCCGTGGAGCATTAGGATAGTATTTATATATCACCCAAATAAAATTCTAATATAAAAGCATAATCAATGTGATGGTAATTTACATTTCTTAATTCCATTTTTAATGGAGCTGTAGACTGCCTTAGATTTAAACAGTAGTTAAAAATTAACGTAAAAGTTTCCAAAGCAAATCACTTGCACATTTTGCTATTAACCCACACTGTAAAAAAACAAAAAGCAACATTTTTACTGCCGTTGTTGGTTTTTAACTAAAAGTTAACCTTTATTTATCGGTGTGGTGCTCGGTAAATGGCAAAAACCTTGAAGACATTTTAAGATGTTCAAGCCGAGAATCAATGAAAATCTTGGGATTAATGTTCTTGGTGTGGGCGTCTGAGCTTCTTTTCTGTCAGTATAACCATTGATTACATTTTTTCTTCAAATATTAAAATGGTCTCAACCATCTAAAAAAAAAGTCAAATATTTTTCCATTTTTATGCCTTACTATATACAGCTTTATCTCTGAAATGTGGGTGTTTTTCTACATTTATTTTAGTTTTTTTCATGCCTTACTGCATTTTCACTCCAGTTTAAGTGCCCTCATCATATATGAACTAGTTTTTAGGGTCTCAGAAAAAAAATTCTCAAATTTTTCCATTTTTTATGCCTTGACTGACAGTTTTTCTACAGTTTCCATGACAATTAAATTACAATGTGAATTATCTGAACTCAATTACAACACAATTATAAGAACAGCAACAGATTTTTTCAAACACAATTATAATTGCGCCATAATTGTAATTAATTATCAGTTACTCGATTACAATTATAATTGACCCCAATCCTGGTGTGAAGCATTTGTTTCTCTGGTTGATAGTTCGTAGAGTCAAAAACGCAGAAGTCTCTTCAGTCCCTGTATTTTGTCATACAAGTTTTCAGCTTTTTTTTAAATGAAATGAGATCCAAAGCACATAGTTATCAGTGTAAAGTGTAATCCTGTTATATGCGGTGAGTTGGCGTTATAACTGCTGAAGCGACTATAGACGAATGGACAGGGTGATCTTGCTGACTCATGATAGTGCTAACAGCATCCATGAGCCTTTCCAGATTAAAGTACATCTTTGAAAGGCTGTAAAGGGGAACAAGAGCTTAGTTTCTGATTGGTTTAGTGCAGTGGTGTCAAACTCATTTTAGTTCAGGGGCCAAATACAGACCAGTTTGAGCTGAAGATTTTAAGTGAGGAAAAGAGTCAAATTCAACAGTTATGTCCTTGTTTGCCCTTCGATGTGTACATTATTTATAAAAGAGACATTATGTGAGAATATTCGTCCCTGCAGGATCTTTACTTAAATTTCTCTGATCTTTGGGAATTTGGAGAACATTTCGTGGAATAATTTGAGGAAAATTTGCAAGATTTTGGAAAAATTGAGTTAAAAAATAAAATAAAATTGAGATTAAAAATTATTGCTGTGATGTGATTTGAGAACTGGAAAACTGAGCTCTGCAAATATTGTGGATTTTAATCAAATGTTTCTATTTTGATTCACTGAGATAACATTCTCTAAAGGGCCAGATTTGGCCCATGGGCCTTGAGTTTGACACATGCGGTTTAGTGCATGTCATCCTCCAAATTCAGCCAAATAGTTGTTATAGTGAGGTGCAGACTGGGTGTAAACAGGGAGGTTGTTGTCTCACGAGAGCAAGACTGGAATCACATTTCGCTCTCATACAGCCCATTTTTTCAGAAAATAAACCTTGTCAAAATGTTTCAAATATGCATTTGATTGAATCAAAATGTTTTACTCTCAGTTGGAAATGAATTAGTATTTCAAAATAGCTAATGTGCACAAAGTACTGCTTAGAATTGTTAAGCTTCCTGAACAAAAATCCTCCCAAGTCGACAAAGTTGAAAGTCTAATGTTTAAAAACCATCACAGCCTTTCACTCATAATAAGTGTGGAGGGAAAAAAAAAAAAAAAAAAAACTTTCATGAGATTGAATTTACGCTTTGCTGTCAGTGAAGCATTAATAAAATCTTTTGATAACGATAGTGTCAGAAGCAGATTTAATGTCCAAGAGAATTTTGAAGAGGCAGATCTAAAGCTTCACTGTGAAGCTTAAAAACCCAGAAAAGAGTAGGAGGGGGAATATCAATAATAATATTACTAATATATATTATTATTAAGAGGTGCCTCCTAAATATCAAGCTCCTCACAGCTGATCCGCCTATTAAATATTCATCAAAGGCAAATGAGCAAAATGGATTGTGTGTGTGCTTCGTTGTGTGATTGACAGACACAATCCTGATTCTTTGTGGTTGGTAGATGCAACCAGTGTTGCTACAGTTATTTATTACTCCTTTAACTAAGCTACTTTACTGATTATTTACTTCTAAAACTAATTAAATCACATTACAAGTTACTTTATTAGTTACATTCAGCAGCACCTGACAACACCCCCCACTGCCTCAACATAAAAATATCAACCAGTATTATCAACACTAGCATTAATATATGAGCATTTTTAACAGCATAGTCAACGTATCGTCACGTATCTCCTAAAAAAAATACATGTTTTTTTTTTTAAATAAATACATAAATAACGACAGTCTTTCGCATAAATACTTAATTTTTTTAATAGATGTATAGAATAAGGCCTTTTGACCTATATTTTGTCAGCATGTACTTGTATCTGTCATATTTTGTCTGAGTATGTAACATGTGAGTTGTCCTTATGCTGAAAACGTGAGGAAAATTACATAAATAGTAGCGCACAATGTCTTGGATAAGTAACTTTAATCTGATTACTGGTTTGGAAATAGTAACACATTATTTGTTACTAAAAAAAAAGTGGTCAGATTAGAAAAATTAGAGTAACGCAGTGCTTCTCAAAGTGCGTGGTGTTGCCCCCTGCTGGGTAATAGAGGTATGACAGGTGGGGCGTGAGAAACAGGGGGACATTTTCAATTTCATGCCAGTCTTCTTAAAAATGTTTCTTCATTGACAATAAAGATGATTAACACTAAACAAAACGCCTACACACAAAGAGAGTAATAATGAGAGGCCTAAAAATGTAGCAGAAATTAAAAGCGCATTAAATTATTTGACTGTGTTGGATATGCGACCGGGAACAAAATGTAATGTGGGACTAAAGTTAAAAATAATGATTTACGTTGACATGTACTTCACATGGAGTGGAACATTAAACAAAATGTCAATAGCTGACCTAACAAATTAATTACCTTTTTTGTTTTCTTAAGATTGTAAACCATGTTTTGTTTTTTTTTTCCCTATATTTTTGACTACTGCACTTTTACATTTGTTTTTTATGCAGGTGATTAGTTGAATTTAATTTTTGATTTGTTATGAAACATATTACGTGTTCCCTGTTAGTTCATTACATTTGAAAATGTGTTAATTTGTCAGGATTATTTTGGCGGGGCCAATGGGTGCAGGTGGGACTTGAAAGTTCACCTTCGTTCAAAGTGGGAAATACCCCAAAATGTTTGAGAACAACTGGGGTTACCTGCATCTATGCCTGCAACGTCTGCGTACAGTATGTCTACAGGCTCAGACCTTCAGTAGATTCAGGGATCAGGATATCTCACTACAGCAGCTCCGACAGCTGATTACTATAATTTAGAAGCATTTTTCTCCAAATTTGACAAGCGCTGCCAAAAATGAATTATTAATAAAGTTGACAAAAAAAAAGAACAGACTTAGTCATTTTCATTTGTTAGTATTGTGATCCTGGTATTTGGTGCCTTTGTGCTCCATGCTGTTCACAATGGCACAATGAATATATGTTTCTTATATTTCAGGTTGTGGAGATTGCACCAGCGTTCCAATTGGACCCTCATCTGAGAGACAGACTTCATGCCGATGCTGTTAGTCTTGCCAAACTGGTATGTGATCCATTACATTTCATGCATATATGCTTTATGCTCTCCCTCGCTTTACTTTGCCTCATAAATTGTCATTCAGGTTTGATTATAGCTCTTAAAATTCCTTGCAAACTAGAGAGTGAGGGTTTTCCAACTGCATAATCAGTTAATTATTAGAAATTCTTAGAAATAAGCCTTTCAAAACAAGTGTCAGCATTTCAAATGGTGAAAGTACTAAAGCAATTAACATTTTTTTTTCCTCTCTGGAGGGAAATTCTCAGCCCTGTTTGTTCCTCTTTTGATAAATTCTTTTGCACCATTTACCTTTGTCTTAAAATCGAGTGAACATCGATTTTGCCAAAGCATGAAATTACCAATCAGATGTCAGCAGTGAAAAAGACACTAAATGCAATTTTGAAAATCAATGTTCTGAGTAGCTTTTCCTCCACACAATTTCACAATTACAACTGCATGTGTGCTCAGCTTTAGTAAAAAAAAATCATTAAAAACTGTACATCCAGAAAGATTCACCTTGTATCTGGCCTTGTTCAATCTTTTGTCAGGCTTTACTGTCTCCTATTAGTTGGCACAGTTATGACAGCATCGCTTAGAGGTCATGCCTTGTCGCTCAATAGAAATGTGGAGAAAAAAATGGTCTTTTCAGGTAGAAGCTCATGTGAGAGGTAGAAGAATACCAGGCAGGAGGTGAGAAACAAAGATGTAGGGCTGACATGGGCAACTGGCGGCCCGGGGGCCCCATGCGGCCCTAGCTCTAATTTTGAGCAGCCCATGAATTAAATACACAAAATTAGTTAAACACATACAAAGTTACAACATAAATAGACAAAAATACTCCAAAAACACACGGCACACAAACAATTAACACAACACCTAATGAGAGAAAAATTATAAAAACACCAAAATGAATAGATGTCTTCAAAATCACAAAATGACCACAAATTTACACTAATTGGCTCATAACGTAAAAAATTAAGAGGAAAGTACAATAAATTACCTCAAAAACACACAAAATTAAAAGAAAAAAAGATACAAAAAGAAACAAAACAATATGACACCAAAAACACATGAAATGACAACACAAACCTAATGTTCTTCCCTGTATTAATGCTCAGATTGGTTATTATTCTAATTGCTAACATGGATGTTGATATTTTGGCCCCCGGATCAGAAAATCTAATATTTGTGGCCCGCTGCAGCTGTGATAACAGTTGCCCACCTCTGATGTAGGGGATTCAAAAATGTCCTCTGTATAACTGGTGGTTATGCAAGGGAGAAGAAAAGAGTTAGAATTTAGGAGCGTCATGCTGTGACCTTGCAGTGGTTGGGAGAATTTCTCCTGTGATCTCACCACATCACCCTGCCTGTCTGACTTAAGTGACAAACTCTGTTTCCTTGTGTATCGTCACTATTAGCATAGGTGAAATCAAGGTCATAGAATCATCTGCTGCTGTCTTTTAGATGACAGCGTGTGGCTAACGGGCGCTAGCAGAGATCACCAGAAATCCATAAAGATGCATCCAATAACTTGTGCAACTTGACAGGATGTCATGGGAATAGAAAGACGGCTATCAGCTCCAGCATTGCTGTGATGTGCCGTCCGTGACAGTGTTGACTTTTACTGCTGAATGCAGGGGAAAAATTGACACCGTTTACTGGAAAACATACGTGTTTATCTTTCCCCAACATATCAGACACTGTTATTTGTAAAAGCAAATCAAATTCTACCTCATATTGTAGCAACTGTAAAATCACCTAACACCCTGTAATGTAGAGGAAAACTGATATCCCTGTTTACAGAAATTAAATGCATGAACCAGATGCACAATTTTCCCGTGGACTCGACAAGAAAAATGCACATCTATACATTTTTGCATCTTATGGGAATTTTGTTGCATTCTAATCAGCAGTGCCCCAATGCATCCATAATATTTATGTTTAAAATCTATGCAAATGGTTTATTATGATGTAATGTGGTGCCGAAAACTGCACTTAACCACAAAAATTGCACAGAAGTCCCATCATTTCTGTACTGTTCAATTTTTTTTTTTTTAAATCCTTAATTTTCCTTTCTGTTTTTGGCCTTTGTGCTTGCTTTTTGTGTCTTTGGCTGCTGTAACATGCTAATTTCCCCACTGTGGATATTTAATCTATATTTTTGTGTATTTGTGCAATATTTCAGTGGTTACAATGCTTTCAATATGTTGGAATGGTTATTTGATGCACTTGATTTTATGATGGCAGCCTGTAATGCCTGTAATATTTATGTATGCACAGGTATTTTATTTTCATATAATCTGTTTAGATCAGTGTTTAAACTGACACAATCGGAGAAATTACATTTTTTTCCTATTTTTGTGCATTGTCAGTAACTCGGGGATTTATCCTTAATGTTCTCACTTACAGTTGTTACAATGCCGTCATTATATTGTCATGGTTACGTTGAGACTTCTACACAGTAGTTTCAGTGAAAAGAAACTCGTTGCACCTTATTTTACGATGTCAGTGTGTAACACTGCATTTTCTTTTTCTCAGTGAAAATGTGCAAAAACACTAGTAAGTAATTTATTTATAAAGTGCTTTTTGCAGATAAAATCACAAAGTGCTGTACAGAGTTGTGGTAAAAATACAAATGCAACATCATAATGGAATAATTAAATATGGGTGCATAAACATCTTAAGAGCAGCAACATTAAAGGACAATAAACATTTAAAATCCAGTTAACTAAAAGCTTTTCTGAAAAGTGAAGTCTTCAACAGTTTTTTAAAAGTGACCACTTTATTATCGCATGTTTAAAGAAGCTGGGGACCGAGACAGATAAAAGTGACAGGTTTATCAATTTTACCACCCAAGGACTGACAACATCAAAAACATTTAAAAGCAGAGAAGTAGGAACAATGTCTACAGTGCTCGATGAGGGTTTCATCTTTCCTACTAAAACTTGAACATCCTGTAGGCTGACAGGAGTGAAGGAGGCCCATGAGCTCACATGGGCTGAGGCAGTGCAGAAGCTAACCAAGGGAGGAGTGATGCTAGCCCTGATGTCTTGTACTTTCTTTCCAAAAAAGTTTAAAAAATTGTTACAGTTCTCCTGTGTGTGTACAGGCACATGGGACGGTGAGGGTGCAACAACATTTTCAATAGTGTTGAACAAGACCTTGGGGTTTTTCTTATTTTGCAAAACAAGATTAGTGAAATAAGCAGAGCGGGCACGCTTTATTATTTCATTTAGCTCAATTATCTTTTCTTTTAAATGGAGTCTATGCACCTAGAGTTAAGTGGTTTTCCACAACCGTTCCACTTTCCGGCAGCTTCTCCTAAAGCTAAAAATTCATCCACGGACAAGGTTTCTTATTAGAGCCTGGAGTATATTTAGCTGGTGCTACTGTGTCCAAAACAGTCAAACAGTGGCTATTAAAGTTTGTCTTAAAAGTGTCAACATCATCACTACTAATAAATAATAAATAGGATGTTTTGAAGCAAATAGTTTTGACTCAATTTGTCCTCTGAATGATCAATATCTTCTGATGAACATATACAGCAACTTGATTTTTCATCTCTACGTTTAATTGTGATATTAACTGGGTAGAATATTGCGATATCGCGATAATATTGTATCCTCCAATAAATAATAGCACAAAAGTGTGATTCAGACACAAAGAAAATGAATCGTATTCAAGTACAATGAGTCAGTAATTACAATTGGTCTTTAGTATACAACTTTTTGTTTTTGGATGCTTTGGTTTATTATTAGAATTTCATTGTTGCTTATTCTGTACCACAGTGAAGTAAACTCTCTACCTGTAATATGATTTGACCAAGTTATGATAGAAATGGGGTCTATCAATTATATTTTTAAATTACATTACATTTGCCTCTTCAATTATCCATGTTCAATTACAACTCAATTACGATTAAGTTGACCGACATTTTTTCCAATTACAATGATTATTTTAACTCTGAAAGTCAATTACAGTTACGTTCTCAATTACTAAAGTTCAATTAATCACTATTACTGAGCCTTTAATAAATAAGCCCATAAAATGTGACCTTCCTCATGTGTTACCTTTCTGTTAGCATCTCTTATGATAAATGGTCAGTTTTGACCCATGTTTTAAATCAAATGTAAAATACACAAAAAAAAATATTTTCTATCCTCTAATTTGTTTCTCATCTTGTTAGTCTTACTTATCCATGAAAATATTGGTTTTAATGTTTTTGGTGTGGGTGTCTGAACCTTTTTTCTGTCCGTATACCTTTTGTTTTAATTTATTTTTAAATGTGATATTCATCCTTAAAGGTGCAGTCCGCAACTCTCAGATCCGTCTCTCCCCCTGCCTCCCTGCTGCTCTCTTGCCCTGCCTCCAAACTTTCCAAAGTCCGTCCCTCAGAGGAGCTAACAAGCTAACGTTAGTCAGACAGCAACATCACAGTAATATAACATGCTCTGTTAAAAGCATATTACTGCAGCGCTTCTCTCTCTCTATGTGCACAAACCTCAGCAGCAACAACCCAGTGTCACTTACAGCAGTCAACACAGAGGCTGCTGTACGCACATGAACAACACATGCACTACAGAGTTCTAGTGTAACAATTACAAATCAAACATAATGTAAATCAAGCAGCAGTAATTACTTTTCAAGCAGAAAAGTCACCAATTCCATCTTCTACTCCTCCAGACCATACACTGTAAAAAAGACGGCACTACAGCCCTGGGAAAGGGGCGGGGACTGTGAGCAACAGCTGTCAGAAAGCCCATCAAACACAATCCTGACTCTGATTGGTTCTTTTTGCTCGGTCGCATTGCATTCTGGCAATCTGCCAAAGGCTGCAGGAGCAGCAGGGACTCAATGAACCTGTTTTTTACACACAAACTACTAGTTTCATGTAAAGCTGTTCTTACGTAGTGACAGCTTTAGCAATATGACAAAAAATCACTTTTATAAGAGTTGCAGACTGCACCTTTAAGAGAACTGACAGCTAAACTTGATAATAAACATATTTTAATATATGTGTAAGCCATAGAACTATAACATGATTCCTCAGTTTTGCATTTAATTAAAGTATATTTCTATTTATATAATTTTCATGCCAATTACAATTACAAAGTCAATTATCTGAAATCAATTACAATGAATTTATTATTGCAACAGCAACAGATTTTTCCAGTTACAATTATAATTAAGTCATAATTGTAATTAGTTATCAATTACGTGTTACAATTATAATTCACCCCAAACCTGGTCCACAGTATAATAAACCAGTAACTATGATCTAAGGTGTAAAAGTAACCCTCACACACACAGTTTTTGGATCAAACCTGTAAATCATTACTTGGGGTCTCAGTTACTCATGGCCCCATTTTCCCTTCATAATTATTAGATCCGTTCACCATCCCACCTGCCGCGTTTCTCCCTTTTCCCCATTGATACAATTGCTTGAAATGTGCTGTGACTGCATTTCACTTCCAGCTCGTCCCCATAGAGAAATCTATAGCACAGAGCTCTGCATAGCTCTCACTGCAGGTATTAAAACACCACTGAGGATGCACTGTGTTACAGTATTAATATGTGCATTTTTGTCGCATTCTGTGCATTGCTTTCTTTTTATAGAGCAAAAAATGGTTTTTAAATGAGTCTGAAACGATAGTTAAAGTTGTTGTGCTTTAGCATGTGTGCTAGCATACAGCCATTACGCATGTCCAGACATAAACACACCCATTAAAGGCCACATTTGCTTAGTTTTCTACACTTTAGTCAGATTAAAACCTCTAAAAGTGAGCCGTGCTCAGGCATCTTAATTTTCTCAATTAGCAGTTCAAATGCAGCTTTTTTTGCTTGAAATTTACACTGCTGAAGCTTAATCATAATGTTGACACTGAAGCTACTTCTTTCCACCATGTGAATGTGCATGTACACATTTACCATATGTTCTATTTGTATCTGCTTTAATTTTTCTGAACAAAGTGACAGTAGTGTGACAACATACAGGAATTTAAATTGTCAATCCTGAATTGAATCCAAATAGCTACTGTGTTAACCTTTGTTTTTTTTTGTTTGTCAATTTTACAAACATTGATCAAATAAAATTACTAGTTAGTGCAACAAGTCATTTTCCAGTGCATAGTTCCAATTTATTCCATTACCAACAGTTGGAGAAATAACATCTTTGAACTTTCTGCGAGGCAGGTTTTTTTCCCCCAAATGAAGATCTTGGAAAAACAATGAAGCCTGTAATCAAAAATAGATTGAAAATGTTATCTAAGAACACTCAGTGTGGTGCTGGATATTCATCCATGCATAACAGCAACACACGAGAATCTGAAATTGGCAAACTATGCAATGGGTTTTTTTTTGTTATCCATTGACTATATGGACTTGTCGCTAAAGCTGTATTTATTCCTTGGATTTTTGTCAGTATTTTTGTCCAAAATTACTTGGGTGAAACAAGAGAGGCCCACTGATATAAGAATGTAATATTGGATAACATCAGTATTGGTTTTTTCTACTTCTATTGGAAAACAAATGTGCTGTGGTTGGAAAGCTGTTAAAGATAAATGTGGCACTTTTTTAATAACTAAAGTAGAAAACATAGTGTAGTTTTAGTAAGTTAATTCCACGAATATATTGGTAATGGTTAGTATAACACAATCAAACATTAAAGGTAGGGTAGGCGATTTTCAAAAGTGTGTAGAAACTTTGTTGTCTCATTCAGCAGTTAGTAAACGAACAGGGAGACGCGACGCGATTGGTTAAAAAAAACGGTTCGTTTTTTTCCATTGGTCGAAGTTATTACAGATTTACAGCTGCTACAGATGACAGATTTTTTTCGTTCCTTTTTCAGAGCACATAAGGTCTTAATTTCTGTCAGGACATAAAGACAATTTCAACCAAAAACTTAAAAAGTGTACCTGAAGGAAATTACGTACCCAAGCTTTAATTGTAATAATATTAATCTGTATATTAGATATTGACAACATGCTAATAATAGCGGCCATCTCTATACAAAACACATTTTTAATTTATCACATAGAGGTACATTTATATTAACAATTATTTAACCATTTTAACCCTATCAATTAGTTGAACTTTTTTTTTTCTTTCTCCTTCAAACAATATGTTTTCTAGATACTGTTGTTGCGATATCTCAGGAACATTAAGATGATATCAACGAGAAAGCTTGAAGTAGGTGATGTAGTGAACACGTTCTGCTGGTTTCTTTGACGGATATTCACTGTAGGACTGAAGACGACCCAGGTATTTTGACTGTCATTCATAACGTTTATTGGTTTTTAGCAGGATTTGTGTCCTAATAGACTAAAGGTGTTTAGTGCTGTTTATTATCCTGTGATAAATATGTAGATGGACACACAAGAACATGTCACTGCATTACAGTTGACCACTTTTATCACACTCAAGCTTATTACAAAGTCACATAGACTGCTTGTGTCAATAAGTGAAGAAAAAGTAAAGTGTTTGCCCCTCGCTAGCTGTGCATACATCACCTTTACGACGCCTTTACTGTTGCCTGAAAAGACATTAGTTACTCGTTGCTTTTGTTGGATCACTGAGCCACAAAGCCATGAATATCCAGTGTATGTTCCCACTATGTGAACGTCCACTGAAGTTTTTAAATTTAAGTACTACAAACTTTGACTGCTCAAAGCAAGCACTACTAAATGTCAATCATGTGACTCCAGTGGCCATGGGAACTAAGTAAGCAATATTAATACATCTGTTTTTTTTTTTTTGCTGACAATAAGCCATGATTAATTTGCTTGTTGGCTTCAGTGTTTTGTGTACATTTTTCCATATATTGTGATAAAATACACAGTTTTCCTTATATTTTATTTACTGCGTGACACATATTTTGTTTGTGCTGCGAAACATGTAGTGTGATGCTTCCGGGTGGTGATTGCAAAGTAATGAATTTTAATTGGAGTTATCACCCTAACTAATACCAAAATGGTGAATGAAATGTACCTGTAGAAACAAGACGTAATTGCACAAAATAACTTTAAATTTGAACCGCAACGCGAATAAAATGCGGAAGTTGTGGTGGCACGCACGTAAAGTGAAACTATTGTTTTTGTGACTGGGTCACATTTCGCTGTGGGATCATGTTAAATGAATTAATAGTTTTCAAACATTTATAAAATAAAACAAAATGAAAAGTGTGGCGTGCTAATCAGCTCCCCTCAGTCAATATTTTGGGGAACTACCTATCAGCTGCAAACATTTAACGTTTTGGAATCGATCTCCACCAGTTTGGAAACTGATATTTTTTCCTTTTCATATTTGCTAAACAGCTATAACTCCATCAGTTGGTATGGACTCTGTGAAAAACAATTTAACAATCTAACACACAACTATGCTTTAGTCTAAATCATTCAGAATCACAATATACTTTAATGATCCCAGGGGAAAATTACTTAGTAATAATTCCCTTTGAGGGTCTATGACAAACTGAAAAAGTGAAACACTGACAAAGAAAAATACACGATTAAAGTAGATTAAATATAAGTGCAAATACGCTTGTAAATGTAATACAAAATATAAAATGTAGAAAAACGAATATATACAATGAGCATCTAAAAACTAGACTATACGATCTAGTAAACTGTTGGGTTAAAGTGAGGAGTTATAGCTCTGCTTCTATGCTTAGTGTCGTCTTACTGGATGGTGAACTCTAAACAGCCTCCCTGTCCCTGCTGAAGACAAGCATCCCTACAACATGATGTTGCCAACACTTTATTACACAGCGGGGACGGTGTAGTTAGTACCACTGTATGTAAGCTGTAGGCAACTGCACAAAAGCTTTACAACCTTTCTCAGTGTGATCTACTTCTCTCCATTCTCACTGTTCGTAAAGATGTATGTTGTGCTTTTCTAGATGACCAGAGGAGTACTGACTATCAAAATGTGCTTTTAGGCAAGGTTTTACCTATAAGGTAAAACTCAAGGCCCGGGGGCAAAATCTGGCCCTTCAGACCATCCAATTAAAAAAGCATGATTTATTGTCTCAATTATTTTAGTTGTAGATATCTCAGCTTTTCTAAATACACACATTTAATGAAACGCCACAATATTTGGAGGATTGCAATTTTCCCATTCTTTTATCACGACTGCCGTCATTATAAATCTCAAATTGTTTAAAGAACAAAATTTTCCTGAAATTATTTCACATAATTTCTTCAAATTAAATAAAAATTGGTCACAAAATCAATGAGATTTAAAAGGGAAAATTAATTCACTTATTGTCTGGATATTGTCAGCGCCTTACATACTTTATGTATCATTTATATGTCATGAAAAGCGCAAATCTTGGGACATCAACACTGAAATTGCTCGTTTTTCAGCCAAAAATCTTTGCCCCACTTAACGCATTCACTGCCAGCCATTTTAGAAGCAAATTTCGCATAAATTGCCAGTTTCTGACAAAAGGCTTAGAAAAAAGGCTCTTTTTTTTCTTTAAATCATGCCAGTGACTTTGAAACTACTATTTTTTTGCTTTAGCAACACCTCAACATTGGTTTCCTTCTATAAAACTACAAAAGCAACACTGAGGCCGGGCTATTGATGGCAAATGTATTATTATTTTGCTATCTGGGTCAGAAGTGTATGGTTTGTTTACTGTATTTTGGCCGTCCTCCAAGTCTCTCCCCCGTCAGTTCCCATGGACGCAACTTCTTCCTCCTCCCGGACATGCCGAGTGTCAGCGCTTGCCCCGTTTTTTTGATCGTTTTCTCTCACGATCGCAACACTCTCAATAGTCCACTTAGTTCCACACATGCTCTGGTCGGGTGTGCGCTGCTGTGAGCTGCTGGGCGCTTCACCATCAACTCTCGTCGCGCCATTTTCTGTCTCGTTAACTCTTTTCCTCTTCCTCTGACCTCTGCCCATCATGGCTAATCTCTCATCCAAAGGTGTGCTGCTGCCACCTACATGGCACCAGTTGGTCAATACATCATAGTACAAGCCTGATATTCATGACAGAACTCACACTGTCTCCTAGCAACCCCCGTCGAAAAACACAATTGACAACTAAGATGACTTTGACAATGTTGTTTTAACTGTTTGAATGAAGAGAAAGTCCCAGCAAAGGACATTGAACATTAGTGGTGAAAACAGTTTGTGGAATAAGTATCAGTTATTGATTGGCTCTACTCATTCTGAAATCACCTTGGATGTCTCTGGACCACCAAACACTACATTGATTCAAACACTGTCAGTGTGTGTGAGAGGAAAGAGATAATCGGGTGTGCTCGTCTATGTGACAGGCTGCCATGTTACTTTTCTGTGTTGTTTCAGCGTTTAACCTCAAGCAGTGATATAGGACAAGGACACTGTCAAACACATTTTGGAGCCCTCGAGAAGGAATATATAATGGGAATATTATTTTGGTGAGGATTGTGGATTCATACTATTGATAGATCTGACTATTCATGCCAATGTGGGAGAACTATTTTAGTCAGTAATTAGCAAAGAAAATGAATCATTGCAGAATATGAAAGAGCTTCCAGGTAAACAAGGGAGATTTTGTAGATTCATCTGCTTGTTAATCTTCAGCACACATTGAGTGTTTAACAATTTAAAATAGAAAGCAGTTGAGCTCTGCTCCACATCCTAATAGACGGGAAAGATGAAGATGTGAGAGGAACTCTGAACCCACTGCATGCCCACTGCTCCTTAGGGACGGGTTAAATACGGAGGTAGAATTTTGACGCATGTGTGCATATGTGAGACAAAGGTTATCTTGCTTCTCTTCTTCAAATTTAGGGCGTAAAGCCAGGTGTTGAAACTCCCTGAAGACCAGCATGACTGTAATGCAGATGAGCTTTGTGCTGTGCAAGCACTTTTGTCAATGGTTTTTGCGATAGTTGAGATGTTTTGAAGAAAAAAAAAAACTATTACAATATTCATTACAACATTCAAACATACACATTTTGCAGTAGATGATCAAAAAGCCCATATCCATTGCTGTTTTTTTTATGTGGTGTTATTTGGATAGTTAGAATTTGTTAAATGGTGACATTTTACAGCCATATATCAAAATGTGGTGATCCTACTGAATATCAGTGATCAATTTGCCATCAGTGTTTGTTTATTTTTCTGTAATATAAATACTTAGTGACTTTCTTTGACCTTTGTCTTCCATGTTAGATGTCCCTCACCAACACACTTTATTCATAATTTCTTTATCAGTTTGCTTCAGGGTTGGGGTCATTTATAATTTTAATTGCATAATTGACAATCACAATTATGTTATTGTAATTGTATTTTTGAAAAAATATGTTGCCGTTGTAATCATAATTGAGTTCAGATAATTAGGTTCCGATGTCCCAGAATGGGACAGAGGAACCTATTGTTTTCGCTATTATATCGTTTTATTATTATACCCCGCCCGCCTTTGATCGCTAATTCGACCCCCTAAAAATGCCCGAAAACTCACCGAAATTTGCACGCACCTCAGGCCTGGCGAAAAATTTGATAATTAGGTGGCGTGAAAAAAAACGGACAGAAAACGCACGCGTAGCGTGCGTTTTCGCCGCCAAAAAAACGATGGAACCGCACGACCGCCAGGTTTGACCGATATGTACGAAAATCGCCACGTGTAGTCTCCGCCCCAGAATGAGCAAAAAGTTACATTGTGACCCCGCCCAAAACCAAACAGGAAGTCAGCCATCTTGGGTCAAAGGTCAAAAATGGCGTTTCGCCCTCGAAACGCATCTGCGCGAACTAGTCTGAGGGGATTCATCCGATTCGCTTAAAACTTGGCAACACCACATAGGACCCATTGAAGATGAAAAGTTATCAAAAGAATTTTCGTATCTGTCACGGTTTGGTCGTGGCGCCGCCACAAAAATGCAATGCTAATTTTCGTTAGCACGCAAAAAATTCCAAATCTCCATAACTCTGACACACAAACTTCGATCAGCTTCAAATTTCACACAAAGGACATGTGCCCAAGCTTGGTCATGACTGCTTTGAAACATTTCCCATCATGCCTTGTGTTTTCGACCGGTGTCATTTAAGGTCATGTACACGGTTAGCATCAACAGGACGCCGTTCTAGGAAAAAGCTTATAACTCTAGAATGCAATGTTCAAACTGCTTCATTTTTGATACACACAATCACTGTCCAGAGCTAAACAACAAACGATAACCAATTTACCCACAATGCCTTGCGTTCTCAGAGGGCGCCGCTTCTGTGGTCGTCCAACACGAGCAGCTGTAGCGGACAGACGATATGTCGTGTTGACTTCAAAACACTGTAGGATGAACCTACACAGAGGGGAGCAAATTCCTATTGAAGAAACAACAGACTGTGGTCAGTGGGAGGGGCCTATAATGACACACGAAAATCCCTCGCCATCACCACGCCATAAATACGAAAACGCTTATAACTCTAGAGTGCAAAGTTCAAACTGCTTCATATTTGATACACACGATCACTGTCCAGAGCTAAACAACAAACGATAACCAATGTACCCACAATGCCTTGCGTTCTCAGAGGGCGCCGCTTCTGTGGTCGTCCAACACGAGCAGCTGTAGCGGACAGACGATATATCGTGTTGACTTCAAAACACTGTAGGATGAATCTTATTAGATGGAAGCACATTGCTATGGAAAATAAACCAGGTTGTGAAAAGTGGGAGGGGCCTATCATGACACAGGAGAATCCTTCGCCATCAGCACGCTGTAATAGGAAAAAGCTTATAACTCTAGAATGCAAAGTTCAAACTGCTTCATATTTGATAAACACCATCACTGTTCAGAGCTAAACAACAAACGATAACCAATTTACCCACAATGCCTTGCGTTCTCAGAGGGCGCCGCTTCTGTGGTCATCCAACACGAGCAGCTGTAACGGACAGACGATATGTCGTGTTGACTTCAAAACACTGTAGGATGAATCTTATTAGATGGAAGCACATTGCTATGGCAAATAGAGCAGGCTGTGAAAAGTGGGAGGGGCCTATCATGACACAGGAAAATCCATCGCCATAACTACGCCGTTATACGAAAACGCTTACAACTCCAGAATGCAAAGTTCAAAGTGCTTCATATTTGATAGACATGATGACCGTACAGCCCCAAACAACAAACGATAACCAATTTACCCACAATGCCTTGCGTTCTCAGAGGGCGCCGCTTCTGTGGTCATCCAACACGAGCAGCTGTAGCGGACAGACGACATGTCGTGTTGACTTCAAAACACTGTAGGATGAATCTTATTAGATGGAAACACATTGCTATGGCAAAAAGAGCAGGCTGTGAAAAGTGGGAGGGGCCTATCATGACACAGGAAAATCCATCGCCATAGCTACGCCGTTATACGAAAACACTTACAACTCCAGGCCGATTCCCAAATCCCCAACAGTGGTATACGTGACCGTGGGTTACCGCCCCCGGCCACTTCATCGGAACCTATGACGCCGCTCGCGGCTTTAATTGATTTTGTAATTGTAATTTGCATGAAAAGTCTAGAAAAACTGTTAATGCCAAGGCATAAAAATTGAAAGTTTTAGGGATTTTTTTCTCCGATAGGGCTAAAAAGTTCAAATATGACGAGCACACTTAAAATGGTTTAAAAATCCAGTCAGGCATGAAAAAAAAGTGGAAAAAAACCCACATTTCAGAGATAAGGCTATATATACACTCAACAAAAATATAAACGCAACACTTTTGTTTTTGTTCCCATTTTGCATGAGCTGAACTCAAAGACCTTAAACATTTTCTATATACACAAAAGACCAATTCCTTACAAATACTGTTCACAAATCTGTCTAAGTCTGTGTTAGTGAGCACTTCTCCTTTGCAGAGATAATCCATCCCACCTCACAGGTGTGGCATATGAAGATGCTGATTAGGCAGCATGATTGTTGCGCAGATGTGCCTTTATATTTTTTCTTTATGCTGTTGAGACTATTTTAATCTTTGAAGATTTTTTTTTTTTAATCAAGATGTTTACTGACAGAAAAAAACAATATTTTCATTGTTAAGGAAGTCAAACAAGAGATGAGAATCTAATTGATGATAGATGATAGATAATGTTTTTTAGTGTATTTTACAGCTGATTTAAGACATGGGAGTCCACTGACCCGTTATCATGGTGCTATCAGATGCTAACCAAAAGCTAACAAAAGAAAGTGGTTACGTTTTATGGGGTTATTTATTTCAGGCTCAGTAATTGTTATTAAAGGTACAGTCCGCAACTCTCAGATCCTTGACTCCCTGCTGCTCTCTTGCCCTGCCTCCAAACTTTCCAAAGTCCCTCCCTCAGAGGAGCTAACAAGCTAACGTTAGTCAGACAGCAACATCACAGTAATATAACATGCTCTGTTAAAAGCATATTACTGCAGCGCTTCTCTCTCAATGTGCACACACCTCAGCAGCAGCAGCAGCAACAACACAGTGTCACTTACAGCAGCCCACGCGGAGGCTGCTGTGGCAACATGAACAACACATGCACCACAGAGTTCTACTGTAACAGTTACAAATCAAACATAATATAAATCAAGCACCAGTAATGACGTTTTAAGCAGAAAAGTCACTAATTCCATCTTCTACTCCTCCAGACCATACACTGTTATAAAGATGGCGCTCTGGGAAAGGGGTGGGGACTGTGAGCAACAGCTGTCAGACAGTCCATCAAACACAATCCTGGCTCTGATTGGTTCTTTTTGGTCGGTTGCGGTGCATTCTGGTAATCTGCCAAAGGCTGCAGGAGCAGCAGGGGGGACTCAATGAGCCTGTTTTTTTAACACAAACTACTAGTTTCATGTAAATCTGTCCTTACATAGTGACAACTTTAGCAAATATGACAAAAAGTCACTTTTCTAAGAGTTGCAGACTGCACCTTTAATTGAAGTTGTACTTTAGTAATTGACAACTTAATTGTAATTGACTTTCACGGGGAAAATAATAATTTCAATTTTAATTGTAATTTGGAAAAAAAATGCAGGTCACCGTAATCATCATTTAGTTGTAAGAGAACATGGATAATTGAAGATGTAATTGAAAAATGGATTTGACTTGATTTGCTTTCTGCTACTCAGATTCAGGTGTGTAGAATCAGGGTTATTAAAAACAAAAACAGAAAAAAACAAACAGGACAGTAGTTCTCCAGGACTGGGAAAGGAGAAGATCAAAAGAGGAATCTTAACTTTTTCCCCCTGGTGTGTGCCTGTCTGAGTGTCTAATGTTTGATGTCTCACTGACCATATAATTAAAGTGTCTCTAGCCTGACAGCAGGCTGAAGTAATAGCACCCACACTCAGTCTGCGAGTGTTCAAGAAGAGCCTCTGAGCTTGTGTGTTTGTGTTTGTGTTTGTGCGTGTGCACGCGTGTGTGAAGTGACATCAAAGGCTTTGGTCGAGTGTATCTATCCCTGCTCTCGCCTTTTGCACCGTGTTCTTTAGTGAAGCTCTGTTTCTGTTTGTGTGCACACACACGTCTGTCAATCAATGGAGCGAAGAATGCAAAATTAATTCTGCTGTCAATCACCATGGCAACAGCGAGAGGCATCATTCTCTGGCTGAGATGAATCCTGTCCTCTGTAGACTGACGCAGACAGTCAGGAGTGGCTCTGGGATTTAGATTGACGTTTAGTTTCAAGAGTTGGTCACTGTACAAAAAAAACATTATTGCTTCTTACAGACAAACACTTAAATTTATACTGTTTAGTAATGATGTGTCCATTTTTTTTTTAAAGCTTATTTAAATACTTTTTCCAGAGCGAAGCCTGAGCAAACTGCCTCAGGCTGTTGTTTACCAATATCTTGCAGCTACAGAACTGTTGTCAATGCAACTTGAAATAACTATTGATATTTCTGTAGAAATAAACATTGGTTTGTTTGAATTTAGTTTACTGGGTTCTGAATGATGGTAGAGATTTTAACGACACAGTTAGTGTGCTTGGAAAGAATGAGTATATCCACTGCTCAAAACAATAAAATGAACACTTAATCAGAATCAGAAGTACTTTATCTATCCCACTGGAAAATTACTTGTGTCACAGAGGCTTGGGAAATATTCCAAATGAAAAGAATAAACACTAAAGAAAAAAGAACAAGACGGAATGAATGACGAAGAACATAGGATTGTACATAATTAAATAAAAGACTGTTAATTAAATATCAGATAAGCAACTAGACCTCATTGAACGAATACATGAAATGAAAAATTAATAAAAGTCTTTATTCTTCCTTTTTAAGCAAACATATTATTCATTGTTGTTATAACCGTAAATTTATATATTGTTCGGAACATTTTTTTTTTTTTTCTTTGTTGGGGTTTCCTTGTGCACAATGTTTTTGTTCTTTTTTTTTTTTTTTTTTGTCAATGTTCGTAACAAACAGATAAATGAAATGAAAATATTCCAGTTGAAAATCTTTATTCATTACGCAGTGGAATGCATTGAGAGCAGAATAACATAAGAATGGACAATGGATCTTGAAATTATTATCTCAAGGACTCAGAAAATCTGATCACATGCTGTTTCATTGTCTGTGGAACTTCTCCCAGACATGTTAGAATGAGGCTCAGTTGCCTGGGTTGCTCCTGATGAGAGGACATACTCTATGTTCCCCTAAGGGATCTTCTCCCAGACCTGGATCAAAGCAAGAGTCAACTCCTGCATGGTGCGTTGTGTTTGTGCATGGAATGAGACATGATATCCCACATGTGCTTGATTAGATTCAGTGCTATAGAATTACAGGCCAGTCCCATTTTATAGGAACTGCAAGGGCTGACATATTCTAGTCACACAAGGCTTATCAGTGTCATGAATCAGAAGGACCCCAGGGCCCACTGCACCAGCATATTGTCTTACAATGTGTCTAAGGATCTGTTCTTACTACCTCATGACAGTCAGGTTACTTCTGGCTAGCACATGGAAGGCTGTGCCAAATAAATGCTTCCATAGACTATCACTGAGCCACTGCCAAACTGGTCATGCTCGAGAGTGTTACAGGCTGCAGAATGTTTACAGAAGGTCATATTTTGATCATTGCGGTCAATATTTGGTCTGAAGCCAGTCAAAGTGACAGTTTATTCTTACTAGCAAACCTTAAATCCCCACATTTGTATTGTATTTTATTATTTGTTAATTTTTATTTCTTAAAGAATGAGTCATGGCTAGGGCTGGGTATGGAGTGGTCCCTGGACTAACTTTCCATTTCTTCCGGAATCGTTAAAATTTTTAAATTTCGATTCCTATTTTCGATACCCAGTCCACGGACCGGAAGAATAAGCTGCCAAACACCACGGAGAATCAACCGGAAGTGTTTGCGTTACCGTGCAACCATGAACAGTGTGTGGCGAGAGCATCACTTTAGTAAAGAAAACAACTTACCTTGTTAAAAGATTATATCATGCATAGGACGGTGCACGACAAACATGATATTTGGGCATTGTATACACTTTTATATACATTTATATATTTATACACAATATAAATTGTATACAATACATACATTGTACAATTGCCTCAGAATCAAAACGAGGAATCGGAATCAGAACCGAATCGTTAAAATTCAAACGATGCCCAACCCTAGTCACGCCTGATGTAACATTGGGTTTTTCAAGATGATGGATCAGGTGAGAAGCGAGTAAATATAGCATTAAATAAAATTTGTAAGCAACATAAAATGTATTGACCAAAGCAATAATAGGTCAAGACATTAGATCTAAAATTGTAGATAGATCTTAGTAGGATCATAATAAAAAAAATAGCTTGTGGATTCTGTCCATTCCTTTTTCAGCAAGAATATTATTGAAGGATTTGCAGCTTTAATAAAACAAAGACTCAGATTAGTGTTGTTTATTTACTGTGTGCAAAGCTGAATCTTTTTCAATTGGCATAGAGAAGTATTTAGTACAAGCTGTCTGCTATTTCTTTCAAACTTCTTTGCTCACCGCCTACCTTTCCCTCCTCTTTCTAACTTAGTGTGCATGTGCGGCTCTAGTGTGCAGATGGCCAAGAGACTTTCTGCTGTGGCGTGTGTGTAATGTAGAATGTATGAAGTAGTGCAGAAGTAGTTCACGTCATGGTGACATTGGCACTTGTGATTTGGAATAGGGCTATTTTGAGCAACCTCGGGCTTGTATCTGCAAGCCTGCTGAACGATCTCAAATAAGTGTGTGTATGTGTAAATAAGTTCAAGTGCCAGTATGATATTGGAATTAACAGTGTGTGTTTTCTGAATTCTAAGAAATGGAAGTGTGTGAATTGGGATTACATTGAGCATTAAGATAGCTACAAAGGTCCATGATCTAAGATGATCTACAACTACTGTGGTGGAGCGTAGAGACAAAAGAGTAGATTAGAGGTTGACATAATAAAAACATTATAGCACGAAACGGGTTACAAAATTGGAGACGAGGAGGAGAAGGAAAGAGGAAAAATGTGTTGCATAGAGAGGGAGAGAGAGGAATAGAAAACCTAATTGGATGTATCAGATGGAGCAGCTACGAGAACAAGAGGAAGTGACGGTATAAGACTAAAGAGAGGGGGTATTGATTCTTCAATCCCAGCTGGAAGAGAACGGTGGATTCTGAAATTAGAGCCAATGGATGTTTGTGGGTGAGGTGGAGCGAGGTGAGAAGGATGTGGGAGAGAGGAGAAAGCCGGCTTTGTCACAATATGCGGCAGCAACACTAAAAAAGCAGTGGAAAGAAAGAGCTCATGAATAATATATAGACGACATGAAGCATAAGCGTTATATCTCTGCACACTCAGGCACACCAAATGTAACAGTGATTATAAAAAGGCAGTTTTAATTTCTTTTGGTTTTGAAACATCATTAAAAAAGCAAAAAACCTTTGTTATAACAACTGTCATTGCACCGATTTATCAGGAGTGTAATTTTCCTACATATGGTGTATGCGTTTTCCTGCCTGCATATCAATATACAATTTAGAATTAGTTAACACTACCTAAATGTTTTTTTACATTTATTTCAATTGAAGAATAATGTGAAGACATGTTTGTTTATAATGATTTTAGTCAAATGAACTTTCTCACAGGCAAAACTGGCATACCATCTGCATGATACAAATGCACATTACATTTCTGTGCATTCAGTCATTTTCAGTTCCCTTTATGAAATGGTGTTTCTGACTTTGTGTTCGGTGTTATAAATAAAAAAGGAACATATTTCTCCCCTTCTCTTTCTCTTCCATCTTTATTTAGCTTGAAGGCATGACTTTTCTAGTGAGTGTCGTGTGTCCCAAAAGGTGCTCAAGAATTTATATGAAAAGGTAGTACGAGGCAGCTGGAGGCACACGGCAACATGAATTCAGGCGGAACATATGCAAAACACATGTGACAAAACATGTATAAATAGACAATATAGTGGCTATGTTTACGTGAGAACTTTAATTCCCCTTTAGAATTCAGAATAAAAATTAAAACCTCTTTAAACTGACTTTGTAAACACTCAATTGCGAATGAAAATGGCCATTCCGTATTAAACTTAAATCCAAATGAAGTGGCTGGTTTATTCTGATTTCAATTCCGGATCGAATAATTCCTCGATCTTGTATACATTCATTATGCTTTAAATTAATTCCAGTTGTTCTGCGCTGGTGACGACATGATTCAAGATGGCCCCCCTGGACTCAAGCCAAGACTATTTAATAAGAGCCTTAGAACCTAGGTTCTGAAAATGGGGTTCGCGTACCCCCAGGGTTACGCAAATTGTCACAGGGGGTACGCGGATAAAGAAAATAAAAACCGCGTCACAACATTGGAAACTAGAATATAAATAGATCAGTAGTTCGTAGCCTCCATGCTTTTGTAAAACTACCCTCATGTGGTTAGGAAATTCATTACATAGCCAGATGCCCTGCTCTCCCAGACTTAACGTAAATGATTGATTTACACCTGTGAGTGATTGGTGCTCATTTCTCCGTGTGTAGCAAACCGTTGAAAATGAAGAAGTGGTTAAAAGACATAGTTTGTCCTTCCACGTTGACTGTCACTACTTCAACTAGTCGGCTGACAGATAAACATTACCTGACAGTGATAGCAAGACCCAATATTCGCGCACAGCAGTACACCTGTGGTCTGTGGGTAGCCCAGCTAGCATGACCAGGACCTGGAGGCAGAGCCCCGCCCCCTTTATGCAGCCTCAGACAGAGACGCACACAAATATGACGAGAGCTACATATTTGTACGGGTGGAGTTACTCGTTTGTGTATGAACAAAAGCTGGGAGATACTAAAACCTGGAAACATTTGGAGACAAGTAAATTTTGCCCCTTACTGTTGCACAGGCTGTAATATCATCAAGTTTATCATTGTACCAGTTGTTAGAGCTACTATCTTTACCAGGGAGCAAATATTTATTCCTGGTTATTGTTTTCTGGGGTTTAATAGGGCTTTATTTACCGGCAAGTAGTTCCTACTGCATATTTACAAGTTTATAAATATAATTTTATTATTGTGCATAGTTCCTGTTATGAACATATACGTAGGCTACATCTGAATAAGGTAACCTTTTAAAAAATAATAATAAAAAAAATGTAATTAAATAAAACATACAACTGGTTTTCAAGGGTTTCCTAGCAGTAGGATCTAAGTTGTTTGCATCCCTTCAACCTTACCCTTCCCAATAAAGTTGCATTTCACAGTTTCATGATTATTAATATTTTGCATTAATGTTATATGTTACAGTAAATCAAAAAAAAAAAAATCTGGAGATTTCTTTTCCTAAAAAGAGAGAATTGTTTCAATGCCAGTTGGCTGAAAATGTAAATAAATCGAAAAGTTATAATTCTGAATAAGATGTTTTCTTGTCTGCTTACAGATTATTATTATTTTTTATTATATATTATTCCTCAACAGGACTCAGGGACACATTTCACTGTAGTGCTGCATTGTATATGGCATTACATTATTCTATATAGGAGTAGGGGGTACATGGTTTCACGTTAAAGGTCTGGAGGGGTACGCAACTTTAAAAAGTTTGGGAGCCACTGCCTTAGAAGACATGGATATAATGAAAAGAGTGGACGGATGAATAAACACTGACTTATTACAAAAAACACATGGACCATCTCCTTCCACTCCACATCCTGCAGAGTGGAGGTAGAGCAGGCGTTGCATTAAACACTGGCTTTGATTGGCCAAAGTACGGTTGTCTGCTTTCTGTCTCCGATACTCTATCTCTCTTCTCCTGCTCAGCTTACGAAAGTGAAACAGCCTGTTAACGTCGAGCTGCTGCTACAAAACTATAACCAAAATGAAAGTGAAAATAGTACTTATGTGGTCTTCTATGTTGTAGCCGAAAAGAAAGGGTTTGTTGTGTATTTTTTCATAAATACACAACAACGTGATGCATACAGTCAGAACCCTTCCCAACCCCCAGACCAAAAGCGGAATTGAATAAAGTCAAATAAACGTGTTTTCTATGTAAACCTCAATTTGGAATGACTATTTCCATGTAAACATGAAGCAGAACACTTTAATTCCGTATGATTTGATTCTGAATACTTAATTCCGAATTAAAAAATCATAATGTAACCGTGGCCAGTAATGGATCAACACTGGACAAATACATGCCTATAACCAACACTTTGCTTGTTTTTGTCTTTTCCAAACCCTCCAGCACTTTTACCCAACCCAGAATTTCTGAATTGACGATGTGGTAAAATGAAGTTGAAATGAAAACTGTGGACAAGTGTGTTTTGGTGTAATGTCATTTTAAGTTAGAGGATAAAACCAGGAAAATGTTTTTTTGGGGCCTGATCGTCACTTCTGTTTGTGGAGTGTGCTTGTTGTTGGCTGTTCTGCTACATATCGTGTCCTGCTTGTGCAAGCACTAACTTGTGTTTGCAGGGTTGTGTGCCAACAGTGTTTATAAAATAATGTGTCCCTCTGTTGAACTGAGTGCGCTGTAGTTTGTTCTTTGAGCATCTTTTTGTCTTATCAGCAAACAAGGTCAGTTTTCTTACATTTGCTGCTGACCGGGTGAAGAAGGATTGAGGACAGTATGACGGAAGAATTACCTAAAGCGAAGGCGTAGGCTTGATTAACTGACTTTCAAAAAACAAAATAGATACAATGTATGTAAAATGTCTGAAAGAAAAAGAAGCCTTGGATGAGCCCACATAATAATTTGAGTGATTTTCCTTTAGACTGCAGTGTGGTGTAGTAAGACGTGAAAGCAGGGATTTAAAAAAGAAAGATCTCTCTGATTGAGGCTTAAAGGGAGAATAAGGCAGTTAACAGTTTGACCCACAGTTTGTGCAATGATTTGAAATCATCAACTGCCCTTTTCACTTTGCAGGTAATAAAGTTTAAACTATCCTAAAACCATCCCATATTTCATTTTGTGAGGCATGCAGGACCAAAGAGTGAATAATGGATGGAATAAAATTTACTGCCGACTGATTACATAATAAATTTAGCAATTGCAAGCCTAATAACATTAATATACTCTTGCCCCTGTCCGTATGCTTGTGAACACTTGGGGCAAGAATGAGAAACTTATAGCAACTAAAGGAAGGCTACTTTCTGTTGGCACATCCATATCAACTCATTTTAACAATATCGGTCATAACCAGTGAGAAAAAAAAAAAAAAAAAAAACAACTTTCTGATAGATTGAGCTGTGAGATGAGGTGTAGACTAAGGTTAAGGTGGGTGTACTGATGGATAGAGAGCCAGACACTTACAAATCATGACCTTGTTATATATCGGCTTCTACTGAAAAATGAGGACAAAAGAGGAGGGCATTAATGAAAACGACATGACATAAAGCCTGATTTCTCTTTGTAGATGGTGTTATATATTATCTCAATAATGTCAACATAATCTCAGAAGTAATATTGAAAATGAAAATGCAGACAGCGTTAGAAATGTAAAGGTTATAGGCCTAAGTCGTGAAAGAAAAATGTCGATGTTGAGCATGTTTTAAGTGAAAGCTGAGCTCGTACTCTATTAAAGCTTATTAAAGTTTTTTTTTTTTTTTTTTCAATTGACACATTGACAAAAAACATCAAAACTTTCTCCATATTGCTTTTTTTATTTTCAGTCATGTATCTTTTTCTCATGCAGAACATTTGAAGTTATTACTGCAGTTTGCACTCCTTATTTTTTCCCTGCCCAAATTAATTGATAGTAAACATCAAATTTTATGAGCCCACAAACCCTGCGTGTCCCCACAAGGACTGTAAATTCCTTTTGGGTGTCTTCTGTGGCTGTGTTGATTTAAAGTTTGTTTACCTTTCCTTGCTTTCCTGCACAACGCTGCGTCTGCACTTTATGGCCATAATGCGGACAGTCTGAGTGTAGCTCCCTTTCACACTGCAGACTGATGGCTTCCTGGTTCCCTTCACTATGTTTTATTTGCTCCCATATCAGTGTTGATGTAGCATAGCTGTAAATTGGCGTTTGTTTACAGCTATCAAAAGCCAGGTTAGTGGTTGCCTAAATGGCTACTTGAAATGATGTAATAAATCTCTAAAACCAAACAGCAATAGAACAGAAAACCAAAATAACTAAATGACTTCAAAATGACGTGTAGTGGGTGATAAATGGTAAATCCAGCAAGGTCCTGTTATTTATTCTCAAAGTGTACTTTGAGCTCCAAAAGTTTTGAATAAATAATAGTAATATTTCTGGATTAAAATTTGTTAACAAGTAATAATGTGCCAGTTTGAGGATTAGGTTAACTCCTTGGTTAAGTAGGTCAGTTATTACTACAGGAATGTGTTGCCAAACACAGCTGCAGATTGTGGTAGCTGACAATTGGGAAATTCCATTATGTTGCAGATGAGGATTTCAAGCATCAGCGTTCTAAGACTTGCTATGGGTGGGGGGGGGGGGCTGATATGGGTGGGGAAAATGTGATCTCCCAGCAGACACCTGCACAGATTCCATCTGATCTTAGGTGATCTGGCATGATTCAGAAAACCTGCTTTGTCTGTCATTTTGCCATTATGACCGCGTTTCTTTCCAAAATAAGAGATACAAGAAATGTAATTATGCCAATTTTTTAGTTGGTCACGTGTTTTTATTTCATGTCTTCATCATTGAAAGTGGTTTATTTGTTTATTCATTAGCTGATACTGTAGTAGCCAGCTCGTCTTCCTGGGGTCCACTGGAACAACACAAAATAAAAATGACAAAATTGACAATCACATCAACTACAATATGTCATTTTACAAATACAATTACTAATATACCCGATGTCAAAATAAAAACTATTAAAAAAAATAAAACAAATGTTTACTAATCCTCGTGTTAAAAAACCCCCCCCAAAAAACAAAAACATTTTCTGAAAACAAAACAGAACCACTCAACATACAGCAATTCTTAAAGAGTAACTAAACCCTAAAACCCACTTTTTTCTGCTGAATACAGATGTGTAATTGTATTTTAATTTTGTTGTAAAATGTCAGAGTGACTGCCCTCTAAGGGTTGAACTCCTGCTATTTCAATTGCATTTTGCTATTTGCTGAGTGATTATAGGCCGTCATTTGGATCATCGTGCATCACTGTCACTGTTGGCCCCGCCCCTCCTATAAAAACTGGGGGGAAGGACAAGTTTTCCTCCAAACCCAGCCCTCAGTGAGCATTGATTGACAGCTGCTCTCCGCTGCTGTAATGTTTACTAGTCTGTGCTTTTATAAAGAGCGGATTCTGCTCTAATCAGAGGGTTCATTAAGCTATGTGTGTCTGTACAGACACAATGTGTGTGTACTCCCGTCTGTCTCTGTGTGTGCGAACGTGTGTGTACTATTTGCCGCTGTGTGTGTCTACCTGGTTTGTGTGTGCGCATGAGGTGGTTTTCCAGGTCTCATGGCTGGAGAACAGGGGCTGTTTGCCCGTGAGTGCTATAGTGTCTGTGTCTGTGTGTGTGCGTGCGTGCGTGCTTCACGTTGGGATTCTGTAAGCCTGTGATTGTAGTAGTTGAGCTCAGCTGTCACTGCAGTGCTGTGGGGCCATGCCTGGGTGTGTTTTCGCTGCTTCAGGAGTAACGCCCATAATCAAGGCATTTTTTTCAATTTCCCTTCGAGTGGCAGGTCATCAGAAAGCAGGGGTGTAGTTACAAATTTAAGTTTATTTTTAAATTCCTGTTTGCTTTCAATATGACACATACAGTAGGGCAGATTATTCCAAATAGTTATTGCTCTGTAGACAAAAGATTGAGATAAGGAACACAAAAGCTTTGTGTTCCTTCTCTGTTCTTTTTATTGTTCCTGTAAATGACCAAACATTGTTTTCTGTGTTGCTAAAAATTTGGCATAAAAATGAATCACCAAGTGGTTGGGAAATCCATCTGAGGAAGCAAAGTGGAGGACCTGAATCTTAATTACAAATGTCGAGGGGGTTGTAGGCGAGAATGTCGAGAGGCAGCGCGGAGGGCGAACAAAAAAAGAGTAAAAGACAGGATGGATGCTTGAATTAGGCAATGGATGGGAGGATTGTGGTCAAGCCTTTGTTTTGATCCTAGTTGGGAAGAATCTGAATGTGGGTGCATTTGGAGTGTGTGTGTGGGGGTGGACACACGGCTATATTCATAATGATAGAGTTCTGCATGCCTGTAGGCATGTATGCTACATGTGGGCATTACTGTACTGTATGTGTCTGTGCAATTGTGTGTTTTTCCTTGTGTTCGCGTGGGTGAGTGCAGTGAATCTGGCAGCCTTCTGCAGTAGAAAGATTAAAGAGATGGCACCACTGAAATCAAGCTCATCTATTTGTGAATGCGCTCATTCTATGCTTGTATCAGCTGCAAATCTTTTAAGACTGCTGTGTGTGTGCATGTGATTGCGTGTGTGTGAAAAGAGAATTGGATCAGATTTTCTCGATGCCAGATTAACTGCGATCTTTACCAAGGAGAGAGACATAAAAGAAAGACGAGCTCTGCAGTTGCTGTGAAAAAGACAGCTGTGAGAGCTACGGTATATTGTTGGATCTACTTACGTAATAACAAGGGGCTAATATGAGCATATGCCTGTAAAGTTGCTGTGTGAAGCACCTTTACACAGCTTTTCATTTTAAGACTGATACCCTTATGTATTACTTTAAAAAGAAAGACAAGAACCAGTGCTTTATGAAGTCTACATTTACTGGAAACCACTTTGTACCAGTCCCCTGTGTCCTTTTGTGTAGACGTGTCTTTAAGAGTAACGAAACCCTGAGGTTTTAGATGACGTGGAAATAAAAAAAACTTGCCTTGATTATACAATAGTCCTATTGTAGCAGTTAACGCTGCACTACCTGATTCCTGAATCATGACAGAGGGGCATGGTTGAATTTGAACCGTATATCCTGTCCCCCACTCTGATAATCCCTCCCAGTCTCCTCCTCCTCCTCACGGAAGTGCACGAAATCGCGCACGAGAGCTGAACGTGCACTACTGGTAAAACAGGTAGCCACGCAAAAGGATGCACACAAAATAGAGGAAAATGGATCATTAGATGACATGTGTAGAAGGAAAACATCAACTTGTGCGCAGACGTACAATTTTTTCAGAAATCATGACTTTTACGATACACTATATGATGCTAATAAGATTTTTTTTTTAATTAAAGAAAATAAATCGAGTACCCCAGCTTTAAGACACGCCCACTCTATACTATAAAATCTCCAAAGAACAATCTGTGCTATGGTAACTACTTACTCTATACTCACTACAGTTCTCTATTCACAATTACCCCAATCAAATCTACTCGCCACAGGTTGCAGAGTCCACAGGTGCTAGTTTTAGTAGAAGGGGCGGGGCCAACAGTGGTTGTTAATGGTGAAAGCCGCCTCCTAAACGTCATTGTTCTACGTCTCAGTCAATAGCAAAATTGTATTGTAAGAGCTGTGGTTTCAACCCATAGAGGGAAGTCACTCCTCCATTTTACAACAAAGTCTGCCAAATTGAAATACTTTAACTAAATTGTCAATCTAGTACTTCACACTCAAATACATTTGTTTTCAGCATAAAAAAGTGATCTTGGGCCCCTTTTCTCTGCACACACCCAACACAGCATAACGTGGATGGCTGTTCATCATAGGAATGGGATCCACACAAGGTTCCTGCTGCTTAACAGAAGGTTTTCCTTGCCGCCATGATGAATTCATGTTGGGTGTGGGATACATATGTATGTGTATATACGTATATATGCATATGTGTGTATCCATAAAATGAAGAGTCCGTCCCTAAGACTGCTCTACTGTAAAGTGCCTTGAGATACCATTGGTTATGATTTGGCGCTATACAAATAAAGATTGATTGATTGATTGATTGATTTAGTTATTTTTGACCATAAATATCATCCAAAACCTTTGCTCCCTCCGTAATCGGCACACACCTACATACCAACACAAGCAGAATGATGTTTTACAGGTCAACACCATCAATTATTTGATTGACTTGTTTAGTTTGCTTTGGCACCTATAATTTCACACTTACAGGCAAGGACCTTTGTAGATTTGTACATTACTGCAACTCTCCCTGGATGCTCCATGACCCAGCATGCATTTCTGTTTGATGGATGTGACGAGCATTGGGACTTGGGGAGAGCGAGATTGGAAGGTTTTCTGTATTGTGGCTGGTGAATTATCAATATTTCAGTCCCTCGTTGCATTCACGTGTTGACAGCAGTACGACAAGAGCAAACCTGACAGGAAATCACTTTGTTTTTTGGCGGCAAGAGGGTTGAGCTGAGAGAAAGTCTTTGTTGGCGTAGTTATGAAAAAAGCTACAAAATTTGAAAAAAGGTTTTTAGAATCTAAAATTTAAAAAAAATACAAGGTAACTTCATGTTTATACCACAAGAAAAACAACTATTGGTGACAAAAACAAGATCAGACTATTATTTAGTGGTAATAGTTGGATGCAAGCTACAGGTTCTCTTGCATAGATATAGGTAATTTCAGTCACTAAAGTAGTGTAAAATAAGGACAAATTCAAACGAGGCATGGCACTAACTGCACAGCAATGGACCAGCGTGCATGCAATTAAAGTTAACAAAGCACTAGGCTTTCAAAAGCCATTGGGGATCACACTCAATATTCCTCCATCCTTACGAGAGAAAAACTCAAATCTCAGAAGTCTCCCTGCTTAGCGGGAGCAGTTACCAATGCGCGGTGCCAGCAAAACACATGGCGCACATTCAAACGGCTCACACAAAGCAAAGCCTGGAGAAGGGCTCTCACTACTGCCAGCTTTGGACTTTTCATGGCTACGTAGGACAATCGTGAAGTGGCCTTCAGCAAATAAACAGCTGCAGCCACTGTGTTGGAAGCTGAAATACAGTTTTTTTTTACTTAAGAATCACAAACAAGAATTTTGATTGAGTTACTGGCTCAACAGAGCAAAGGTGGTTGTTGATCACTACAGTAGATTTTAAAAACTGCCATTGACGGTCATGGCCTTGAGAGAGCGAGGAAAACTTAACTAAATGTCTTATGCAGTCTTGGCAAGATTTATTATAAATACATTTTTTCACGGACTGGTTTGCAAATAGATCACTGATTTAAATCAACGTTTTTCAGCCTTATGTTGCACTTGCACTAAAGCATTAGCACTGAAAAGAAGACGTGTTAAAAGCCCTGTAAGGCATGAATTAAGATGTAACCATGCATTTGTTTCAAATAAGCCCTTGCTGGATTGCCTCTGTGCCAGTGCTTGTAAAGTATTGGAAAACTGCAGAGGAACCATTTTAAAAAATGTTCTGTGATAATGTTGTCATCAGTGACTGCAGAGACCAGGAAAGGGATTTGTGGATCAAGCAATCACATGTATTTTTTTCTTCCTTGAGTAAACCAGTAGTGGTGATTATTTTGCTTTTGTAGTCTTACTTCACACAGACGGGAGAAGTCTGTTGTTGTGTAGTGCGTGGCTGCCAACAAGCCTGTCAAATTCTTTATGGCAGGATGCTTGTACCTCGTGTGGACTGCTGCTGCAGTTTTCCCTTAAGCTTTTAGTTTAACGACATCAACAAATGCTCTCCTCTTTGAACAAACATGGTTTCTGTGATAGGAATTGATAGCGGCTTGTCAAAAAATCACAATCGATTGTTATTTTGTATTTTGCAGTTAACATGTCATACATTAGTGAACTACTGAACATTTTGCCAAGTGGAGGGTGGGCGCGCTGGGAGTGCTGGCGTCTACGCCGGGGTTGGGGCGGGGTTGCTTGGCGCTGCTCCGCATCAGTTGTGTGCCATTGGGGTGCCTCTCTCCCGCGGTGGCGGCCGCCGGTCTTCCCTCGGCCTCCCTCGGGGGGTTGGGTGCTTGGGTGTGGGTGGGTGGGGGGGTGGAATGCTGGCGGGGGGCCTTGGGGTTGGGTGTTGGGGTCAGTGGCGGGATGCGCTGGGTGCTCGGCTGCTTGGGGCTTCCTCGGATGTGTGTGTGGGGGGCGGTGGCTGCTTCTCGGCCTGGGGTCTCGGGGGCGTCTGGGGGGCTGCTCGGCCGTGGGGGGGGTGGCCTGGTGTTCCTTGGCCCCCAGTCTTTCTGCTGGCCTGGCTGCATCTGCGGGCTCGGGCAGTTCCTGGGTTTGCGGTATCGGTTTTTGCACATATACTGGTCTACGATGCACTGGCACGCCTTGGGATGTGGAATGAAACACATACTGGGCTTAACTTTAGACACGTTTATCCCAAATACCTGCTTTAGATATTACCACTCACTTATTCCCCCTGTCCACAGCCACCACCATTATAGCTAAGCTTCACACTTGACACCATACAGGCTTGATTATACAATATAATAAGCACAATATGTTCTACAACTTCACATCTCTCCCTCACTGTAAAATAATCTATTCTTCCCCACCCTTTCTATTTCCTACCTTGAGTCTCTCCTCCCTGCTCCGGTTTAAACTATTTAACCCTGTACTGTTGGAGGGGTTTTTGGCATTGTAAGGAGAGAACAATAACGAACTGCCTGTCAGGAGTCCTTGTTGAGTGTGAATTTTGACACCTTGTTACTATGGTATATTGAGGAGCTTAGGGAGGGAGAGCCAGCAGGCAAAGAGACAGTCTTGGTTATTGAAGCAGCCCTACCTCCATCTGATTACTCCATCTAATCCACTCTTTTTCTCTGTATGTCTGTCTTTTACTCTCTGTAACATGTTGATTCCCTGTCTCTGTCCACATTTGATCCATCCATCCATCCATCTATCCATCAATCTTTCTTTAACTGCCTCCCCTCCTCATTTATTCCCCAGACACCTTCATTCTTCCTCTGCACAGAGGAATTGCTCCTGATACATTTGGTGTCACATTTTGACTCTCCCTTTGCACAACAATCCAAGCTATCAATCTCTGTCACTTTCTATTTAAACTAATACACCAGTGTACACTTATTAGGGCTAGCATCATTTAAGCACAATCGGGCACATACTGCGCCTTCTGCTTATGGCATGAGTGTGTGATTTCATGCATTTAGAACCCCCCATGGTCACCTCTTTGTGCTAATATGCACCATTGACTTGGCTGCTAGACCTTACAAAACAGTGACCACTCAATCTGTTTTACTGGCTGTTACTTCACTTACCGACTTGCTGTGTGACCACGAGAGAGAGCGAGAGTAATATGGAGTGCCACATAATACTGGGGTTTTGTGTCGGGGAGGGGGAGACGAGCGGGTATCATTGTGTGCACCTGCAGTCGATAGCTTTTATGGAGTGAGTCCTCTACTGCCACTGCACTGTCTTTCACAAGTTATCAATAGGCTTCGAGTGCACAAATGGGCAGCCAGAGAAAGATTAGGATAAAGTGGATTCAGAAAGAAAATTGCAGCTTTGTCAGTGTTTGTATTGGGGTGTGTATGTGTAGTGTGGAGTTGCTTTGCTGCAGTCCAAAAACTTTAAGGCCTAAGATTGCTTGGAAACTAGGAATTTCTGAGAAATAAACGTGAAAATGTATTTATTTTTGATTATGTGAAAACCCTGGAATATGAGTCATTTACCTCATTATTGTCACTATTATATAAAATATAAGCCCTCATGACAAGATAAATCCTGTGTTTTCTGGCTATTGTTTTAAATGTATTGTAATTTTTCTACGTTTAGGCCGCTATTTTTTTAATTCAAATTTGAAGATACAGCCAATTCAGCAGTGCGCTCTGTGTGGATTTTTTCAGGCAGTTGGCACCAGAGGTGTAGAGTTTATTTTTGGTAATAAATTTTGCCACTGTTCCCTTGCATATAGTAAACATCTCATGTATAAACTAAAAGGATGAGATTAAATCTTGCTCAATTGGAACTTAATTTATTTTCCACAAAGGCATCTGTATAAAATAAAAGGTTTGTCAAAATGTACAAATGTTTTTTTAAATGAAATGACACCAATGAATTCAATTAAAAAATAAAATAATTCTGTGCAGTGTTTTGTGTCAAATGTAATACATTGCATTATGATACTGTCATCTTTCCTATGTTTAAATGCAAATGCGTCAGAAAAATGCAGTCAGGGATTTGCATCATCATCAGCCTCAGTGGTGGTTCACTTCGGTCCACCTAGGCTAGTTTTTCTTCTGGCTATGCTCTGAGAAAATAACCAGCATTCAATGCTGTTTTCACATGGTGCATTACGTTTAATCTGATTGGTTGACTGTCATGCGATGCATTTGTCATTGTTAATTTTTTGTAGTTTCTCAATGTCCGTTGATCATTTTAAAACAAAACAATAATAATTTACACAGTAACGGTTGGGTGTAGAAGTACAACTAAAAATACTGATTTAGAAATATGCTCAAAAAAGTTAACCTTGCCCACAAGATGGATTCTCCTGGTGTTCACAAACACCACAGTCCATCCTGTATTCCTGCCTTTGCCTTTCGAATCCGAGCTGAAACGGTTAGAACCAATCATGAGGCAGTGTTGTGGTTTAGGGCGGGATATCCAGGTGTGACAAAGGCAGAAGTGCCGAAGCAAATCTGGCACATGCGCAGTAGCGGGGAGAGGTACTAGCTCGGCTACCGCTATTAGCATAGCTCCGAATCAAAATAGGAAGATGTGGATGCAGGGGGATGGTTAACGTGCCCTTAACTCACATACATGTGTTGCAAAAATGGCAAAAGTCACTCAACGACATCATGACCACAGCATTACTATCCCAAAAGTACGTTTTCACCAGCGGAGCCATGTTGTTGTTGTAGCATCGTCTCTGCAGCGCATGCCGATGACGACATCATCATTTGTTACCGTGTGATTGGCTAAAACAAATCATGGTGGACAGCTGCTTCACCCAATCAGCTTCAAGCATTCTGTTCATGTCTCTCCCTGGTTCCGTAAGGATTCGTCAGACACGGACCCAGATCGATGTGGAGAACTCGAGTTAGAGGGAGGGGCTACACATCATTCTTGCTCTTACAAGTACTCATAAAAGCAACTCAATTACAGTAATGTGAGTACTTGTAATCCTTTTACCTCTGGTCGACACGCATGCGTCCAGTGAAATGACTGTCGGTGGCAGAACTGCATACTGTTATCTTTGCAGCAGGATGCTGAACTGAACAACCACTAAACATCTCAGTTACCTTCAAAGACGAGCTTCGGAACTTCTAGGAAAAGTGAAAGCAGTGAGCACGCACAGCTCTCATAACACAAGATGGATCAGACATGCTTTGTGTGTAGTCTGAGTGGAGGGAAATTATGATTGACTGCAGATATCATATATGATCTATGAGGCCTACACTATGTTTTTATCTGTAAGATCTGTAACATTTCAGGGATTGTCACAAGGGGCTTTAAAATCCTAATATCTCTGCTTGCATCTATTTTGATTGAGATATTCCATGAGCTGTTATCCGACTGGGTGCTTTGATGTTTGTACAATTTTCCTTTTCTTTGTTGTTATAAATGAATATTCTCGTTTGATAGCATCATACCATTTCAGAGGTTTGACAAGGTTTTGCTCATTGATCTACAACTGAATTTGATTAAATTACAGAAAACGGATTAAAGAAATTGCATCCCTATGATTATTTTTCTTCTCGCTTTTGTGAGCCACGGCACAGTAAGTCCTGCAACACAATTTCCTGAGCAAAAAACTCCACATTGCAGCCTTATTGTGCTTGATACTGTGTTATTACTTCTAGTGAAATGGAGAAGGATTTCATTTTTCTGACGATGAAGAGTGAAGACAATGTGATTCTAGAGAGAAATATCTACTGTAGTTGCTGGTATGACACAATTTCGCATGATGAGTAGGGATGGGTACCTTTTACATTTGAACTGATACTCGGTACCTGTGGATCGATATCGGTACTCAATGGTACCAATATTTGGTCATATTTATTTCTCATAATAATATAATGAAAATAATAACAAACTACTTTAACAAATATTTCAAACCAGCATCTCATCGAATATATTCTAACAACATTATAATGCACAAATGAAAAAGCAGCTCTATGAGTAAAAATGGACAGTTTAACATGGTATGCCTGGTAATTTTCTACAACATACTTATATCATATTTATTATAAATGTTTTGATCTCAAGGTCAAAAAGTTTCAGACCTCTGTCCTAAAGTAGCACCGTGTAACTTTTGGCCACTGGGGGGGCTAGACCTGTAACTTTTGCGTCAAGCATAAAAATCAACAGTCAGTCAGTCGGGCCAGCCTCCCTTGTCTTTTGATTGTGTATGCAGACAGTAGTTGACCTATTGGTTGAAGAGAAATCATCGACTCACTATTAAAGAAAAGTAAAGTTAGTTCTATGTAAGTAGGAATCTGACTTCATGCAACAACGCTCCTGTCCTTCACTGTCTGTAGAGCCGCGGCTGCAGCCCCCTTCCTGCCCCCTCTAGCTACAGTGCAGACGGCTGTAGCAGAGGGCTGTACTACACTTCCTCAATTTATTGGGGCAAAATTAAAGCGGTTGACTTCTTGAATAAGCCTACATTCTGAGTGAACTAATCCTTTAATAACTCCGTAATGTGATCATTTAAATCGTAAAAGCGGAGTTGTCTCTGTGCTGTAAACGTTCGGCCGGAGAAGAAGGAAAAGAAGTGATCAGACCTCTCTCTCCTCTGTCACCACTTCTACACACGCACGCACGCACGCACGCACACACGCACACACACACACACTATTCCCTGGTCATCGCGTCAGTGGAGCGATGGAGTGACCAAAAAGCCCCACTCAGTGAAAAATAGTAGCAAAAAACTTAGCTCCATGAGTATATCAGTGTGGTCATGTGACTGCCGAAAAGTTAAACAATCTCCAGGCATTCTCCAGGTCCAATGAAGTGGCCAACGACAGTTCTTCTTCTCCAAACTTACATGGGCGGTATTTCAAGAGGGAAGCCCCGCTCGGAGCATTGATACTGTCAAGCGCTGAATATTGGCCTGAGAAATCATTTAATATAACTCATATGCGTCAACTCTTTAGGTTACAAAGTCCGCGGTGTGGCTTTAAGAACAGCTACTGCAGTGCCTTTGGATGCACAGTCGTCCAAATTCTTCATTCAATATGTATAATTAACACACTCACACTTGAAGTCAGTTTGGAGACATGGAGTGTGGGTGTGTTTTTGTAGCTTTTTGCTGTGCTTTTTATTGACCATGCACTTAGGGAGCTCTGATTTCCACAATTACGTCTGTACAGGTTTGTGTGTAGCTGTTTATGCGATCCTTTCATAGCCTCTCCTTTGGTAAAATGAGGGAGAACCTACCGAAGTCAGCAAAATCTGAAGAGAGAAGACTTTTCTGACGGTCTGTCTGATGTTTTCATTCCTTGTTTGTGTCTCTCTTCCTCTTAAAATGAGCTTTTTTCTAAAAGGCCACTTCCAATAGGTATGAGCTTTATATGCGGTGGATTAATATTTTTCTGCTAAACTGATTAGATTTTTTCCCCACTGTTTATTTCAAAACTGCCAATCTTAACTTAAGGTGATCTTTACTTGTTTCTCAATGCATGTCTAATGGTTCAGGGCCATTTTTTTTTGTCATAAAAATCCAAGTCATGCTGGAATCTCTACAAGATTTACTTGAGCAAGCCTAAACGACAGCAATGATTTTGAAAAAATGAATGTAGAAAGTTGTTTGGATTGTATATCTGCCTGGTTTTGTCACAGAGATCAGTTTCCAGATATTGTCTGTACGCTGTTGCTATTTTTGGGATCTTGCATCCGTGCCACCTGTGAAATTTAGATTTCCAGTTTGAAAGCTTGTGAAATCGTTGTTCGATCGTTTGCTGCCTTCTAGTTCCATCATGAAGTTTAGATGACAAACAATGTGGTGTGTTTTGAAATATAGCTTTAATCATAACTATCAGTGATTTGGCTTGATCTGGTCAGAGGAACTCAAAACGAGTGGCCCCTATTGGTTGAATTGGTTAAAATGACCAACACCAATTAGGTTCTCTTGCTTGTTTATTTTGCGTAAACTGGCCTTATTCTGAAATTGCGATGATTATAGAAAGTTTATTTATGAAGCATTTATAGAGCAATTACAGTCTGCATGCAGCTCCCACTGGGTAAAACGGAAATGGAACTGGAAGAGGAGTTTGCAAAGATGTTGCTATTTTTGGTTCACTAAAACTCTAAACGTTTCTTACCCTAAAAACCGCGTACTGCATACTTTATTCGAAGTATAGTCTTTCAAACTATATCAATGACACTGAAAGACTGAATTATTTAGGTGGTCTGTTTAAGTTTTAAGATTATTCCACAGAACGTTGTGCAAATTTATATGGAGACAAGTATTGAAAAGTACCCATTAGAGCCATGATTACAGCTCAGAACATGTCAAGGAAATAGTGTAGTAGCTGTGCTACAATGAAATTGCAGGAAACTAAAATAACTTCTCCCTAAAACACTGTTATTTCTGTAATCACTGTTATTTAATGACTTTAAAAAGGCTGATATTATTAATATGAGTTAGTTAATATAGCTTATTTAATGTCAAAATCAGTCCATAATTCTTTGCCTTTTAAACTTCTATGTACGTCTATACGAAGATGTGTATACAAAAAAGGGGAAAAATATTACTTCTCCTTTTGCAGTAAACATTGTACTTATAAAACTATCCATTCTATTTTGCTGTTCAGATAATCTAAGCATAGTGAGGACATTGAGAGCTTGAAAGAAATATAAATAAATGTTATTGATCTATTTAATGGTGACATTCCTGCAGTTTCTGCTATTTATTTAGTTTTTCATAACAACAGTTCTTTTCTTTAAATAATTGCAGTCCTTGCTTAGGCTGTATATATAATATACTTTCATTAAATTGAGTCAATGTGATATTTGGTTTAAATTAACTGCTAGTTGTTTACAAGAGGTTGTGAAAATTCACCCCTAAGGAAGTTGTTTAAGTAGATTTCTAGACCACAAACATTTAAAAGAAATGTATCTCACTGAAATATTTTCTCCTGTTTTCTATCATTTTTAATTATCCAACAAAGTGTGATTCGCAGGAAATGGGGTAAAAATGTGAGGTTTAGGTTTTTGTTGCTATTCAGAATAACCTGTTAAATGTGAATGTTTTTCCTGTGCTTCTGCTCCATATTCCTCTATTAGTTAAGTAGGTGAGATCACTGCTCCAGCAAATCTGTTACACTTGATCTATATAGTGATTTTCTAATTGCAGTGTAGCTGAAAGGCAGTGAAGAAAATAGTCATAACAGTGGTACTCAGCCACCAGGCCACGGGGAATAAAGTAACGAGAGAAAAAAAACGTTTTATTTACTTTTTATGGATGTTCCAGTAAATGTATCTTTATCACTTGTCTGCGTTTCATTAGATTTTTGGATTTTTTTTTTGGATTAATATATTCATCTCAAACATTAAAAATACAATATAAAGCAATCATTGCTCAGTTGAAAAGCCTCAGCAATGTTTAAGAAGGGTCAGAAGGAAGCTTAATGCTTATCTAGTTCTGCTCCTACTTCCAAGCCATTTCACAAAGAACAAAATACATCTAACATTTGAGCAAATTCATATCCCGGTGTATATATAAACTGTATAAATATACAACAAAATATACACAAATATAAACAAAAACAAGCATTCATAGGCCTACCTACTTACATCAACATCCACATGTCCACCTACACATCAGATTCTAATCTTTGTACTGATCTAAAAGATTTGCTTAAAAAAAAAAAAAAAATTAAAAATTCTTAATGCTGTTACAACTTTTAAGTCTTAAGTTTTTAAGACTGTTCCAAAGTGATACCCCACAAACTGAGATGCACATGCTTTTCAAAGTTGTCCTGAAAGTTCAATTCCCCCCACAAATCATGCTTCCCTAGGAGAACACTCGTGGGGGCCAACCCCAACCCCAGTACGCATCAGGAATGGCCATAAGAAGCCAGTCTACAACAGACAAAGGGTTGGGGACCGCTGATGTACATCGATAAGAGCCAAAACAATCCCACTTGATTTATAGTGTAATTTTCATCACAAGGAGGTGATGAAAATGCACTCATCTCTGCAAGCAAATGAAACACAAGGCCCTATCTACTAATTTTACATTGTCAAATTTGCTTGGAGACAGCAGACAGGGATTGGTTTTCTTTAGTCTCATGGCTCATTAGGATGAGTGAGTGCTCCATCTTGATTGTTTGCACAACTTACACTCACGGTATCACTTGAATAATTCACAGCTGGTAAATGCCTCCCTTCTTGTCTTCTCTCACCGCAGGTTGGGTATGAAAATGCTGGGACGGTGGAATTCTTGGTGGACAAACACGGAAAGCATTACTTCATTGAAGTCAACTCACGTCTTCAGGTGGAACACACGGTCACTGAAGAAATCACAGAGTAAGTGGCTTGGGAAATTTGGGATGCTGAGCAGGAGGTGGTTTGTCTTAATCTGTTTGTGTGGTGTCATTTGTCTACCGGCAGTATGCAGTTCCAAGTTTAGGAGGTCACCAGTCGACAATTTGCTTAAAGCAAAGGTTGCCTGAAGTCTAGACAGGCACGGAATAGGAGTTAAAGAGACAAAAAAGAAAAACAAATATTGACACGCATTAGATGTTAAATAGGTGTGTGGGTGTGTGTGTGTGTGATCTCCAAGTACAGATAAATCGGTGTAGAATAGAGAAAAATCTGAGGGAAGAGAGAGTCCTAGAGCAGGTGGGACCAGTGAAGAGAAAAGCTGGAAGATTAGCCCACAGAGAGGTGGAAGAGGCAGGAGGAATAAAGGCCAGAGATGAGAAAGGAAGGGAGCATAATGAAAGGTATAAATAGCATTTTGCTTCACTGATGACCTGAGAGATTTGCTCGGCTGAAACAACACAGATGGGTCTCACTGCTGCATACAAAAAATAGACACAAGCACACACAAACAACAACGCTGGCACAGGTGTGTGAGCCCCTCCACCACACCCTCTCAGATGAATCATTGGTCAATCACTCAACGCCACAGTCACAATTCATATTAGATACGCTGCATATTTTTGCACGATGAATGGATTAAAGTAACAATGCATCAAGTGGTGTGACTGATGAAGCAAGTTATGAACCAGGTGGAGCATGTCAATAGCAGTATCATCATACGTTTCTATGGAAACGAAACATGACTGGCAGTGCGAGACGTTTTCTCTCCTCATCTTGATCCGTCACAGCTATTTTTGTGTCTTTATTCTAGCTCGTATATCTTTTATTTTTTTCTCCTCAATGAGCTCGTTGATCTCTATTAAGATATTTACCAAATTATGGACTAAAAACAGACTGAACTGGAAACAAGGTATCCGCAAAAATCACACGCTTGTGATTTTGTCATTTACAATGAAAGCAGAGTTAAGACTTTTTGACATGTAATGTCTAAAATATTAAAAACCAATATTGTCATTTCAGCTCAGTTCAAAGATTAATAACTGCAAATTAACAAATTGTTGTGATTTAATAGCTTGCTTTGTTTATTGCAGTAGTTTTTTTTTTTCATTAAATAGTTAAGTTAATGGTGCAACAAATTTGGTACACATCTTCCCCATAGGCCAATTTTTAAAAATGATTGAGTGTCCACTCAAAATGTCATACATGTCATTCAAACAACTTTTCTTTGACCTCTTGACATGTTTCAACCATCACCTGCCAGTCTTCCTCAGAGGCGTCTGAGTAAAACCTTAACATACTAAACCCTAATTGAAATCTTAACATAGTCTAACTAACTGTTCAATAAGAAGACAAAATTAACTTGTTGGAATTATTTTTAACATATCATTTCATAACTAATAGTTCCAAGCAGCACAGATAGCAAGCCCAAATTTTTTTTGTCGTGAACTGGTTTCACACAACTAACTCCTAGGGGCCTATACTACGAAGCTGGATAGATATATCCAGATTATCTCTCCATTAGCAGGCTTCACCTATCCAAACATTCTTTGTCACAGAGCAGCTGTACTACAAAACTGGTTATCAACACGTTATCTTAAGTCAGGTGATTTGAACCTGGCTAAGTGCGTGCTTCCATGAAATGGGTGGACTTTGCAGCATCTGACCAATCACAAACCTGCTTAAGCCATGCGTAGCAATTTATGTCACCATTAAAATCCATAATTCAGGCCAAAAGCAACACTGTGGCTGCAGTAAAAGCAGGAAGGAACAAATAGTGGCAGATAATGGATAACTGTTAAAGTGTAAATTAGATTACATTATATTTTACAGTATTAATTAATTGGAGAATAAACAGACGCACTCTGACATTTTCACTTTACTTTGGCTCAGACCTGTTTCTATTCACCTGTCCGACTCTGTTTGGGTGCAGTCTGTGGCTCTGATGCTGCTTTTAGTAACAGCTCAGTAAGCCTACATCATAACGTGCACACCATTTGTATTTTCCAGCCTATATTATCTTACATGCAATCTATCACGTAAAAACCCCTTTTTGATTGAATGTATTGGCAGGGAAACCTCAAATCATTACAGTATTTGATTCTCAGTGTCGCCAACCGGGTGAATAGAAGTACCTATGAATGAATGAATTAAATTATTGATTTATTTTTTGTCTCGTCTTACAACATGTCCCACGTGGGATTCTAACCACAAGCATATTAACAACAAAAGTCTAAATCAGTGCAACCCCTAATGTTTTATAATGTGCTTATTTGAATGATTAACCTACCTGTGGATAAAAATCTGTCGCGGTACGTGAGCGCTGACTGTGATGCGTTACATTTGCAATAAATGACTGCAACAGTTGACAAATGTAGGTCAGTCCATCAGATGAAAATCTATACATTTCATCTAAGATGTCATTGGGTAAATGAAAGGGCGCATCTATCTATAAAAATTCTCTCTCTCCTAGTCACAAAATAAGGATATTCGAAGAATGGGCAGGTTATTATCCAAGAGAACTGATTGGTCAGGAGGCAGGATTCAGATTTTATATGCATCTTGACTTGGTATTGACCAGTTTAGCCATTCAGCGTAAATTATCATGGTGATTTACCTCAGTAAGAAGTCAACCAGCTTTGTAGTATGGAAGACATGGAATAAATCCTGGAAGTTGGCACAATAAGAGGAAATCTAGCTTCGTAGTGCAGGCTTCTAAGTTTGTTACTTGAATCATTTATATCTTCAAGCTCACAAATAGTTTTTATACAACAAATTTGTAACAATGTTTGGTTAAAAGGTGTTACCGTTGATGGTTATCCTGTGGGTATTTGCGTTAAGTAAATCCTAAGGCAAAGCATTGGTAAAATGTATGACTGTAAGCTGTTAAAGTCAAATGTCAGATTTTAAGGCTTTCATTGCAATACATTTTCAATTTTACTGTGATACATTCAAGTGTTAAATGTATTTATTTTTTGAATTAGCTGTCGACCATGATGCTACAAATACAATTACTACATCTTCTTTGCATGAATGAGATGGACATTTCATCACCTGCTAGGGTTATACCATGCGTCTTTAAAATTTTGCAGTCATTTTTGTGACAGGGCTTGAATATAGATGATACTTTATTTTCATACTTAATTATAGTCTTGTGCTTGTATCCTTTTCAGTAGCATTATGGATTTCATTTTGATAGTAGCCCAATATAAACGCTAGAAACAGATTATCTGGCTTAAGGAATGAAGGCTTGGATACAAATTTGACATTGAAATTTTGTGTGGGCACCCAGGTTTTTCTAAAGAGAGGGTTAACATGAGTAATCGGGCCAACTTTCATGCTGCATCACAAACTGAAATATTTTTCTCTGCACTCTGATGGACTGCTGGTTTCTCAAGGATATACTCCATTTGAACCTAAAACAGACTTGTAATATTAATGTTCAGAGGCCACTGATGGCCCAGTTTGGTACCCTGTAGACCAGATGGTAAAAAACACTTTTTCTGATTTCTTCTCTTTGGAAGAAGTAAACTCCAAAAACTTGTTTTTATACCACTGGTACAATGGTAGACTGATGGGGTTTTAGTGATTGAAGGTCCTCAGTTCTCCTTGTAAATATTGTCATAACCATTTGAAACATTTCATTGAGTTGCAAAACTGTGTAGGTAATTGTATAATATGAGGCTGGACAGACTCCCTCTGCAGTACGCCTTTTGCCACATGTCGAGTAATCGTTTTTTATAAATCTGACAGTTGCTAGTGTCTGGACCCATTTTGTTGTCTGATCATATTTAGATAGCCATGCATGGTGTGCCTATAAAGAAGGTACTTCATATTTTAGTAGCCTGGCTGCTCGATGTTTATAGGCAGCTTAGCCTTTTTTAGGCTGTTTAATCAGTAGTTTTCTGTTAGCACTCAAACTGAGTAGAATCATTTCCAGAACGTCCACTTGTTTCTTGGTAATGTCCTCATATAGCAATGGGTGGACAACTTCATTGCTTCTGCCTTTGCTGTTAAACAGAGCTATGGAACATTGAGATGACAATTCTCATTGAAGCAGAAGTTATGTAGGGATTTCATGGAACATCCTTTTGTTTTTTTTGTCTTTGCTGCATTTACAATTTAAATCAGGAGAACCACACTGCATTCTAAGATGACAACACTCTGAGAATAATCAGGGGAATGCTGTGCCAGGTCTAACAGTCATTAAAAAAAACCTCCAACAAGCTCTGAGACAGAATATAAAACCTTGAAGAAAATAGGTAATACCGGGCTGAATTTTTCATGTTGTGGCAACACTTCTGCTGTCTGGATGTATCATACATGACAACATATTTATATGGAACAAATCATTGCTTTTCATTTCACATCTGTTTCTTTAATGTCTTTGCACTGACACCACCACCACCTAATCCTGGAAGTCATGAAACACACGAACACCCTTCTTATCATGCATGACAAACCCCCACGTTGCAGCCATGCACTCTTTTCTATTTTATCATTGCTTCCTTATTATGTGGGATTAAATCTAACTTCTTGAAGGAAATTTGCCAAGTGAGGTAATTGGGTTCATTTTCAGGAGAGCAGTAGTTAATCAATTTTGGGGGTGAGGGGACAATTCCTGCATGAAATGTGTTAAACTTTCCAAGCCATCAGTAGCTCTGCATTTTTTAATAACTGAGCAACTTGTCAAAACAGCTGCAGAGAATGGTGAGAAAGTCAATTGCTCTCTGTAATACAAATTTGATGGGCAACAATTGAAATTCTTAATGCAATGTTCTCTTACAAGGAGCCAGTATTGCATTTTTGTTAAAATGATGCTCGCAAAGGCATCATTGTTCTTATATTTAAATCTTTCATCCATTTTGAGCTTTCTGTTTCAGTTGACTGCATGGTGATTTCAGAGGTTGGTGAGCGCCCAATGCCTCATGCTTTAAAGGCTTGAAATAGCCAGCCTTACAGGACTTGTCAAGAATGCATTTTTCATTCTGAGTTGAGACTCCCTCAAGAGCTGACTTTTTTTTTGTTTGGTTCCTGTCTTTATCAATCCTTTTTCTTATTGCCTATTCAGTCCCATAATCGCCTTGTTTTCAAACCTTTTTGCAGTTGACCTTTACTTGGATAATATTTTACCATAAATCTTGTGTAGAATAGACCCATAACTGAAATCTTCTTTGTATAGAGCTTTCAAGGTTGGACAATGTTGTGACAAAAGCAGCTGCTTAAAATAATCTATGGTCTCATCTGACTATGGATAACTGATGTCGTCATTCACTCACCTGCCTCATACGTCTACAGTTACGGCTATGTTGGCATGGGCATGTTCACCGTCTCCCTATCTGGACTCTTGATCTTAATCTTGCCATTCAAATGAACCTATTTGATTTGAATTGTACTACTCATATGCTTTCTTGATTCTAGGGCTGAGCATTATAGACCAAAACTGATATTTCAATATTTTTCACAAATAGCGATATAGGATATAAATCTCGATAATTGCATTCAAATAAAGTCTTGCCAGAAAGACAATTCGGGGTTAAATTTGCTGATACAAAATACCACACGTGCACATTTATTAACAAACAGCTGCACAGTATACTGAATTTGCCACTTTTGGCTTTTTCGCCTCTAAGGGACAGCACGTGTGAGTTTGTTCTGTAGCGTGGCTTGTTTAGTGGTAGGTCTGGGTTAGGACACAATCAGAAATTTATATAACTGTGCTTTTCGCCCTAAACTAGAGAAAGCAATGACTCCATAAACAGGTATTTTGATACAAAACTCGATATGTCTTCAATCTTCATATACCGCCCAGCCCTCCTTGAATCTAGTTTCCTATTTTGTGTTTTTTAGCTTTATCCTCCCTCCCCTTGTGTTTGCCCATATCTCTGGACATCTTTGTAGTCCATTAATAATGCTAAAGCAAGAATGTGTCTCAATCTTTTGTCAGTACAGGGAAGTCATTTAAAGTTTTGGTTCATATTTGCCATCAGGACTTTTAACATTGGAATCTCTGCTTGATGGATATGACTAGACTTGGAATTTGAGTTCATGTTTTGGTTTCTGACAAAACGCATGCCAAAATGGACCCTCTCTCTGTGTTTTGATGTCATATCTGTTAAAGCACATCTTGAAGATTTACAAGGGCAGACAGTGGGATGATTTTGGGCTGAGATAAGAACAAGTTTGGCTTTAACACAAGTCACAGTAAAACGTATAAACTAAATCAAAATTAGGTACAACAGGGATGAACTAGATGGGCAATGGAGCGGGAAGGAGAAGTAGAGTATCACGATCAGAAGATATTTGATCAGATCCTGAAGGTTTAATTTCATATGTGATCGAACATCATATGTTGTAATAAAGTTCTTATCCTTTGCTTTTTATCAAATTTGATGCTAAACTGTTATTAATGAGCTGTTATTTGGTATGAGGGTCAAAATTAAGTATCATACATCCTTCACCTCTCAAATCCTCTTCACTTTCTCTTTTACTTAGCCAAGTGGTTCCCAAGCTTGTGGGGGCGTCATGGCGAGGGCGAGAATGGCCTTGCTAAGCATTGAGTATTAAAAAAATTCATTGCACTAAAAAAAACTTTATTATAGCTTTTCTACAACATCTGATTGCACATTTTATGCTCTTTTTTGTGAGTTTTGAAGAAGAATAGTGACATTGAATTTTTTTTGGGATGGGGTGCACCTAAATAACTTGTTTTCGACTTTCCCTACTTTTTCTCAGTGATTCCTTTTGTCCATTCACTGTCAGCTTCATTCCTCCTCACATCACAGTATTCTTTTGGTCTGCTCGTTCCCCATCTTTGTTTTAGCACATACATCATCTCTGCTTTTCAATCAATCAAAATCGGTCCATCTCTTTTTGTTCCACCCACTCTGAGTCTTGCACCCCCCCCCAATCACTTTGAGTTTCTGCACTCATTTACATTCACACCTCGCCATCTGCAGCTTCATTCATCCTTCCCTCTTCTCTGTCCTTTACCTCACCTTTACCCCATCTACATCTTAGTCATGCATTATCTTTGCAGTGTCCCTTTATTAAATTGTCTTTTCAGTCCCTGCTCGTTCCATCGATACTCTTGTTTGGCTAACCGCCGTGCCCCCACCCCCCCCATACCTCCCCACCCCAATATGTCTCGGTCAGGCTACTAACGACCAAGTGGGTGGGAGAACAAGAACTTTGTGACAAAATTATACTGCAGGAGGCAGTAGTCGCAGGGCCATGTTTGTGCGGTGCTCTGTCCTTCTCTACAAGTGAGTTTAAAGGCGTTAAGGCAAATGTGTCTCTTGGCCTGGGGGCCAAATCTGGCTTGGTGTGCAGGAGAAAATAAAAAAGACTGTTTATTTTGTTACTTTCAGCATTAAAATGGCTTAAAAACTAGTTACAAGAAATGTATCAAATTTACTGACTTTTATATTTTAGTGTGTCTCATTGCGTTTTAGTGAGTTAATAAATTCTGTACAAAAAAAAGTACTAACAATGGCTAAAATCAAAACAACAGTGTTCACATTAAATGTTTCTACTTGCTAAGTTGTATAAGTAGTAAAGGTGCTGCCATATATCGAGTGACAAGGTATTACGATACGTCACAAGTGGGTTTGGTTAGTTTAAAAAAAATCCACACAATCTACTACACACAATATTGTTATGATTTGTTTTTATTTCATTTATTGGCTAGAGTAAGTATGTCCACAGTTCAAGTCAAATACAAGTATAACCACTATTTTTTTTCCCAGAAGTATTGTATTGTTATTCTAAGCCCATTATTGGTTATATCATATTGTGAACTCGGTGTAAACTCCCACCCCTCGTCATTGATGTTTCATCTTTTGTCTTGGAGATAGTTGCACAAGTTTAATATTTGTCTTAAATTTGACCAGATGGGGCTAACAATGCCTCAGTTGCACAAAAATCCAGATTTCATCAAAACTTACTTGCTGTACCATTTCTGATAAAAATGAGAAAACCAAACCTTTATTTTAGGTTTTCGACTCTTGAAATAAAGACATTGTCGAAGTGGAAAATAAACAAGGCAGATTTATTTTGGCATGCGAGTACGTGGTTATCTTTCAATAGTCCATATCCCTTTATTTCTGTAATTGGTTTTGTCTGATGTGATGTAGAATTTAGTGTTCAGCTGTCCAGTTGGTTTATTGTGTATCGTTTGTCTAACTAATTTACACCCATATGAGAGAACAGATGAACACAATAGATTTATTACAGGTGTTGTCAGTTTCTTTTATGGCAAATTACAAGCAGCACGACATACCTTTTAAATCAACACGTCCAAACAGCAGTGCTCTTCATGGCAGAATTTATCTCGCATACAATCAAGACACATTGATGATAAGAAGACTGTGATTATCTCTAGTAACGTATTTAGGGTACATTAGCAAACCAAGCTTTGGACAGTTATTAGATCATTTAAGAGTATAATTTCAGACAGGTGGTTTTATTGGTGCCATAACTTCCTTAAGTTTAAGTGTATTTTACACTGCTGTCCTTAAAGTTTCTCTGGAGGTGATAAATAAGCAAAAAATTAGCACAGTCTGTTTTCTTAAAGAGGAATACGCATTACTTAGACGAATTTCAACGGTGCACATTTTTCTTCACATTTGTTCTCCCACTATTATCCTTCCTTATCTTTATAAACACACTACCAACCGTCCTCCACCTCCTCTCCACATTGCTTTGACTGCCGTTGTGCCTCTTGTATCCCTGCAGCTCTGGTATCTTGTTCAAGGTAGTGTCCCTCGGACAGAACATATGCTGACACTTTTCTTTGCCGTTGCCCCATGTTTCTCGTAGCAATGTTAACAACTACGTACAGAAGTTTCAGTGAGGAGGTGGAAAAGCACAATCTGTAATCAGAATAAACACTCCCACACACAAACTGACGTACTCACACACTCATTCAGTCACACAAAAATGTCCGCCTCCATCATTTCAATAGATTTGTCATACGCCTTCAGCTATGCTGAAAGAGAAAACAGAAGAGAAAGAGAAAACACTGTCCAGAAATACTCTATGAAGACTCCTTAATCTGTCATTTTGCTCTGCACAATTTCTGCACAGCACTAGCAATTTTAGCTGCATGTATGTGCAAATGCAAATAATGTACTGTATGTGCATGTGTATGTGATGGGGCCTTACTGTGCGTCTGTTCAAGACATAGAGACCTGTCCTGCTTTTAGCACCAACTTTGACTCTTTGAAGGCTCCATAATGTATCTGTAAAGTGTTCTTTTAAACATGGTGTTACTGTATTTAGATCCTAAAGTAATGTAGGTATACATTCTGGAAATAATGATAGATCTGGTGCCTTAAAAAACAGAAAAAGTGTTTACGGTTTTTTCCTCAGCCCTTCCTTCTGCACGCTAATGCATGGTTAGGTTACCACATTGAGAAAAAAGTCTGTCAACAAGTTTCCTGGATCAGTGATGAACAGTGTTACCATGATCATTCACACTTTAAGGCAGTGGTTCCAACCTTTTTTGGGTTGTGACTAGGGATGCGCATTGTTAACCGGTTTGTTTGGGAACCGGTTCTTCGTCAAAAGATTCTTTGGCATCGCTAACAAAAACCATTTACGATTCCGCTATTGATCCTTCCTGGGCAGCGCTGCCACTATAAACAAACGTACCCCACTCTTAAATTTGCGATGACGTCACGTCACACACACAAGCTGCTGCAGACTAGAGCAGAGGTGAGCTGAGCAGCTACATGTGAGTCGATGTGCTGTGGAGAAATGTGTTCATGAAAAAAACTATCTCACCTCTGGGAGCGTCACCTGTAATTCATGCAAGAGGGATCTGTGCGTCAAAAGCGGTAACACAACAAACATGTCTAAACATTTGGCCACACCACACAGCATGATACTCCAGCAATGCCGTGTCTTTGACGCACTCAGCAGCACCAGTGCTCGCACTAGCACAGCAGGTAAAATTAAACAACTCTCTACGCTGCACTAACGCCATTAACTCCTTTAAAACGCAGTTAAAGACACTTTTATACAGACAAGCTTTTAATTATGCTCTTTTATTAACTTGGTGTTAACATTGTATTTTATTTTTCCTTATTTTTGAAGGACTGCCTTGTATTGTATCTTTGTAAATCACTGTTTATTCTGTTTTGTTAAGCACTGTGCTTTTACTGTAAAACACTGTGTGATTTATAGCTATGAAAGGTGCTATATAAAACAAATTTACTGACTAATGTTGTGTGATAATGATTAAAATGAGGTTAATTTATTCTCCTAAGCCAATCGCCACTTGACTTGTGGACTCATTTTACTCATTTGCAGTGTTGGGAACATTACTTTAAAAAAGTAATTAGTTATAGTTACTAGGGATGTAACGATTAATTGTAAGGCAGTTAAAAATCGATTCATATGTATCACGGTTGATATCGATTTTCTAAAAATTTAATCGCAGTACTTTTTTTAACCAGCTGAGGGCGCTATCCACAAGTGTAGGCGGTGGGCGGAGTCTGCTAATACTTTCTTTCTGGCCGCCTCCCTTTAGCACCGAAAGAATATCTGTAATATTACTTGAATATCTGTAAAAGTCACGTTTTTCTATTAGCTCTGTCTGCTAGCATAGCTTCTCTTCTTCACTGCAAGAATTTCTGCATGCCAACCGACCACTGGGTTACCAGCGCCCTCTGCTGGTCCAAACCAATATGGCGTAAATCAGTGTAATCACGGTTTTTTTTTTTTTTTAAAGTCCAATTGTTAAGGCACAAAATACATTTTCAGTTGCACTTTTAAAAAGAAAAAGAACTATTATGCAGTTTTGCATTGTTTATTATAGAACCAGAATTAAAATTAATAGGCTTCATTTTCATTTGTAGTATTCCTTTATTTATTTCATTCAAGATTTATTTTTAGTTAAATTGCATTGTTTTGAATAGTTTATCAAGGGATTCTTTTGACAATGAAATATAAAAGGAAAATAATACAGTATTTTCTAAAAAATTGTCTACAGTCCCATTTTGTAAAATAAATCGTGAGAGAATCGTATCGTGAACCCAGTATCGTGAATCGAATCGTATCGGGAGTTGAGTGAATCGTTACATCCCTAATAGTTACTCACTACTTATTCCAAAAAGTAACTGCGTTAATAACTGAATTACTCTATAATAAACGTAACTCATTACCAAGGACAGTAACTATTTGCGTTACTGTTAAAAAAAAAAAAAAGTTGCTATATGTCAAAGAATTCAGGTTTTTTTAGATACGTGTGTCGTTGTGAGGTGCTTCATTAAATTTGAGTTGCTTACAGCGGATGTGGACAAAGTCTTCACTCCTGGATATAATGAACACTTCACATACACGTTCTTGCCTTTGACCACAATTAATTTAAAGTAGTGTTTGTATCGCCACCTTAAAAATGCCAACTTTTCATCGTAATACTCCACGCTCGCCATCCCTGCTGTTTCATTAAATCTATAGAGCGTGTGCGTGTGCTGGCACATGAGTAAAAACACTAGCTCTGATTGGCTACCACGTCGCCTTAGCCAATCATAAGCGCTCACCTTGTTTTTAACCCCCCTCCTCACTACAGCTGAGTAAGAAGCCAGGGGTGCTTTCGGATAACAGTTTATTCAATCAAGGCATGTAACGCACCGCATTTAACGTTCATTAACGATAACAGCGTTGTAACGGCGTAAAAAGCAATTAGTTAGATTACCCCGTTACTGAAAAACAAACGCTGTTATTCCAAACACTGGTCATTTGAGTATTGTTTTTGTTTATTGAGGACTCATTTGAGTATTGTTTATTCTCAGTGGTGTATAATTAAAATTTATATGAATAAACCTAATATTTATTTTAATAAACCACGTTGGATTCTTTTCTGTACTCATGTACTACTTGTTTTTCAGCCTATTTGGGAATCGATAAAAAAAACGGATCGATAAGCAGGAATCAATAAAGCAGCGGAATCACTCAATCCTTATCAATATACATCCCTAGTCGTGACCCCATTTTGATTCCACAGAATTCTGCCGACCCCAGGGTCTTTTTTTTATTTGAACTTGATTCATATTTGAGAAAGTTTAAGAATAGAATACAGTTGTTTGATATTTAGTGATAGTGAGGTGTTAATTAAAATTTATTTTTTTGATCAATAATGTTTTATTTGTTTTTTTTTTTTTTTAAACCAATTATTAGAGGTTTCATGGGACCCCACTTTAATTCCAGGTGAGCCCACATGGGATCACAACCCCATGGTTGAAAAACCCATGCTTTAAATAAATCTCTATTTCCATTAATAACTTTACAGTAGGTCCATATGTATTTACACTATGTGCAATTTGGATCCTATAAAACTGTGTGTGGTAGTTGAGGAAGCAACCTGACATAACTGAGTCAAATTTAATGAAGAACCAAGATATGCATTTTTGAAATATCTCCAATGCTGATCCAGAATCAGTTTATTGCCCCCTCCAGAATTTAATGAAATCTTCAATGGCGTTAGGTCTATCTTTAGTCGTACTTCAAATTTAATGGGACCAAAAAAAGCTAATGCAAACCACTGGACATGTCTGATACAGTTCCTACTTAACATTATTGTCAGCCCTGTTTTTTAGAAGAATTTGTGTGTAAATGTCCAGTGTTGACACAAATCCATCTCTCATCACCATCACCTGATGTGGGAATGAGGTGTTAATATTTCAGTTGTTTCCAAGGAATTTAAAAGCGCTGCTTGTTTACAGGTGTCAGTCATACATCTTGTCATACTATACTAGTATCCTAAAAGAAAGAAGTTACCCAACAAAATATAGTAATGAAAAATGTCTTCCACATGCAATTAGTGAAGTATTGAAAACCAAAGCTCCAAGGTCATTCAATGAATGACATCCGATCCGTCAGTGTGACACCAGTGAAAGTGATGGGTCGACTTGTGAGTTTTTTTCTATTAAAGCAGAAATATCTTTTATTGAGCGACTCGTGATAAATTGAATCGGGATTTACAAATTTACAGCAGTGAGGATCGATCCTTATCAAACATGATTATGTCACCTAAAAATCAAAGCATTTGACAACCAGTATTGAACACTTTGATCATGTACATGTCAACATTCCTATGGGTCCTGTATTGCTCCCTCCCTTTTTTCTTATTGGATTGAAAACTGGTATATACAGTAGAGGTTGACATAGTCGTAGTTAATACAATGTTAATACAGTTACAGTTAATACATGTATCACGTACAATTGCTGTGCGTCATACATGGTGGTTCTGCCTACTTGGTTGTAGAGAGTAGTTAATTCTTTAAGTTCCTTTGGACTTTCCATCCTATCAAGCTGGTCAGTTCATCCTCATTTAACCTCTGGCATTCTGACATCAAAAAGGCTTTCTGACTCAGAGAACTGCCACTGACTACTTATTTTCTCCTTTAGGACTGGATTCTGATCCTAAACCAAAAAAAGGCTGATAAATGGATTTCATTTCAGTGTAGTTGAAATAGTTCTGTCAAAAATAGTCAGACCACATTTTTGCACCATTTAAAAACATTTGGATTGTATAATTACACTGTACAAAAGATTTTGAACATTTTAACTGAACAACAAATAAGCAATATTATTATTAATAATAATAATAATAATAATAATAATAAAAATTTAAATAAATAAATAAAAAAGATAAAGAAAGAAAATAAAATTTAAAAAAGGCCGTTCAATCATTCCCAATCACACGTCTGCTTGTGTGAACCTTTCATAGCACCCCAGAAATGGATCCCATGTCAAATAAAATCATCCACCTTCCCTTTTAATTAAAATTTGTTTTTTTCCAATTGAACGTGCTTCATAACACGTGACAGATTATTATAAGTTGTAGGGCTTTTTTTTATTCCAATTTAGTAACATCAGTCTTCTAGATAGCACTGAAACAGTTTTCTGTTTGTTAATAAGATTAGCAGTTACTTGAAAACATGCCTCATTTAAAGGCGCTTAGATAACAGCTATCTTCTCATTCTCATGCTCAGTATGATTATGCATGCCTTAAACTTTAGTCAGCGGATAATCAAATAATGTGCTTTAATAAAAGGTCAAATAACTGTGTAGTATTTGCTTCTTATTTCAGCTTTGTTTCAATAGTTTGCTTGTAGCTGCTTCAGTCTAGAATTAACTATGCCTTCCTTACATTAGGCTACACAGAAATTAGATACAGTACATTGTTGACAAAGAAGATGTATTTGTGGGACAAACAGATTGATTTTTTTTTTAATATGGAGACATTCCGATGTGATGCTGAAATACACATTATCCCGTGTGTGTCGGTGCATTAATAAACCTGCGCTCTAGAGGAAATGTGTACAACTGTTTGTCTGTATAGGTCGACTAATTAGTCCTAAATGACCACACTCAATCTTCATCAAGCTGAGAAAGACTGACAGAGAGGGAAAGGGCAAGAGTGTGAAACAGGGGCTTGCATTAATTGAGGGAGGGTCTGACAAGCAAGGGATAGAGATGGAGAGGAAAGGGACAAGAGGCCAATCAAGTATCGCTATCCTCAAAAATAAAGATCTTTTTTTGTCTTTTTTTCTGAGTATTACAGTAATAAAATATCCATTAGCAAATATTAATTAGTAGGCATTTGATGTAATCGTACCGTATGAATCTAAATAAATAATTTGGAGATGAAGAAATGGCTGCTTAGAGAATTCTTATGAGCAATTATTTAGATTGATTTACAGCAATCATATCATCAATCAGCGCCTAGCTTTATTGTGTTTGCAATCAGAAAATGAAACATCCAATCCCTTGCAAGTGCTGATTTTGAATTCACTCACTTTATTAGCGAGGACTAAAGCAACAACCACAGAAAACGTCAAAAAACGACACCAAAAACAAGAAATAGCAATTTAACAATTAGTCAATTTGTGCAATTGTTTTTTGTACTATTTATTGCGATATCAATTTTAAACCAGTTTCAAAACAGCAGCACATTTATTTACATATTTCATTTATTTTAACATCACAAACCTCCATTCTCAGCCAATAGCAACACTAAATAGTTTCAACCCACAGAGGGCAGTCACTTTTACATTTTACAACAAAATATGCCAAATTGAAATACTTTGAATAAAATGTCAACAGTTGGACAAGAATCAATCAACAACACTACTTCATACCCAAATACATTTGTGTTGAATAGAAAAAGTGGTTTTGGTGTTTAGTTACTCTTTAATGCCTTTTCTCGATGCATAATTTTCTCTCGCTCTGCATTCCTATTCTGTTCCCCGCCCAGCACAGCTTCTCTCACCTTTATCGTTGGTTCATTTTGTACGTGTGTAGTCTATTTGTTCACGTGTGTATGTGTGTGTATTGTCCTCCAGCACCAGTGTCAGATTAATGTGTGCTTGCGTGCTAAAATACCACGTGTTCACATTGCTGCAGGAGTGATGGCTCACAACCTGCACATAGATAGCTGTGTGTGCATTAGGCTCCTTGTCAGTTGTTGATTTGGATATGGCTTTCATTTAAAAAAAAAAAAAAATGAAAACAAGGTTTGAAAAGCAGCCGGTCTATTTCACCTATTTTGAATATTCATTTGCACCCTTGGTATACTAGAACACAATCTTGACTGATGGTCACTTTTCAACTGACAAAGATCTTGTAATTGCAAAATACCTTTACTTTTGCTGAACGCCACTGACCTTACTTACCTTCTATTATCTCTTTGCAAGCTCCTTTTTAATTCAGTTTGACTATATCCTCATTATTAATTTATTCTCTTCATAGCCTGTTGGCTCTGTTATCCTGATTTTTCTCTTTACCTGACTTACACTTGTACACACTGTATTTTTAACAATGCTATTACACATTAAACTATTCATAGCTGCTTCTCAATCTATAAAATGTGCATGTGAGATGGTATGTTTGCAGTGTCTACCACTGATGAGCAAACTGCTGACCTGCCTATTGATTAGGCTAAAAGGAGATTAACATATGCATATATTTGTATTTACTCATAATCAGCTTGTTTGTGTATTCTGAATCATTTCCATCTGTAGGCAGTGTTGCAGTGTACGGCTGAGCCCACCTACTTTTTTTTTTGTCGTGTACAAGCACATAGAGGGCTTTTGTTTGGCTTTCAAGAGCAAGTCATGAAATAATTTTAAGCTCATTATAATTGTGCAACGAAGCGAACCGTGAGTGATTGAGAACTAAGCAGAGGAATAAGAATGAGGGTGGGGATGTGTGCGCGCCTTGTGTCCCGACTCCATCGGAGAATCAAAAGGAGATTTAGGATAACAGAGAGAATATTTATCACATTTGCTTGTCTTTGTATTGAGGAATAATTTGACACCTTGAGTAACCACAAGAAGATTTGATCTTGTCTGGTACAAAGTAATGGGCATCCCATTTCTAAAAGGTGTAAGTGGTTCCTTTTGTATCTTCTTGAATTGAATCTGATTTGTCTGTAAAATTCACATTCAAACCACATTGTGTCATTTCTTAAACGAGTGTGTGATACAGACTGTTATGATTAAGAAAGCTTTTAAATTTGCTGTCAAACTTTCCGATATTAGACGCTTACCCAGAAAGAGGTATTACAGATGAGCCTCATGCATGACATCTGTTTTATGCTTGATATAGAAAGATGTTTGATGTATATTTACATGTTAAAAAATGTCTAAATAACAGTCACTTTAGGAATTTGCGATGTTGCGCTCGCAACCATTGTAAGTCCCATATCATGCTATTTTTCACCCAACTCCATTTGTTTTAAGAACCCCAAAAACACAGAATTTGAGGTTTATTTTCCCAAACTCGCCTGTTTTCCAGAGTTTTAGCCTCTGAAAAGTCACTTTCTGATCAACTCTACACAAACAGGCTGATTTGCGGCCTACTTATGCATATTCATGAGTGGGCGTGTCTATAGACGGGACACTGACTTCCTCCTCCCCGCACGGTGACGTAGGGCCAGACTACGGCTCGTCCTCTTCCCACCCATTCCGTAGCCGAGCTCATGCTGCTTTATAAACATGAGACAGAGCGTGGGGGCGGGGCCTTCCCCAGTACATACATAGACTGTAGAAAATACATACATAACACTGCGCGAAAGATGATGAAATGCTCACCTTCGTGGGTGTGTTTGTTTACATGTCAATCACGGCAGAGAGCTTCCTGAAGGCGTGGCTTCTCCAGCTCAGTGCTGCGTCAAATTCTTCATCAAAGTGGGACCGCGTCATCAAATTTGAGTGAGGTGTTTGGGCTCACCCTGCAGTTAGAAAGGAGCATATCACCCTCTAACTAATGATTGAGGGAATCAATGAAAAAAAGAATTTGGGCATGTGTATGACGCCCACATAGCACTTTTATGATGTTTAAAGCACAGAACAGTTGATTTAGCTTAACACAGGCCATTTAATGCAAATTCAACAAATCCTCAGGAATTCAGCACGGCCGTGCAGTTAAGTCAAGTATTTGCAACATTTTTGCAATTTTGATTAATCTAACTAAGCCCAGATCCTTCCGCGCTAGTTGGGTTACATGTTATAAAGTGACGCATTACCTTTCCCATAGAGTACTAAAGTAGTTTTGTTACCAATATTCAAAGTGTAGTGTGTTACTTTACTTCGTTAAAGGGTGTCTAAATGTGAATTATTCAGACAAATCAGATTCAATTCAAGAAGATACAAAGGAACCACTTACACCTTTTAGAAATAGGATGCCAATTACTTTGTACCATGAAATGTACCACTGGACGAGTGAGAACTTCAACGTGTTGTTTTCTGTCTTTCCACTGCACTGTTCAGTCATTTTTTATTCTATTTATTTATTAATGTATACAAGGCCTCCACTTATCACTTAAACCACTTAAAATTTTATGAATAATTACTTGGTAATTATTGTTCATTTAACTTTTTTTTTTTTAATCCATCTTTATGTATCTTTTTGCTGCTGTATTCTTTATGAAAGAAGTCAAAGGCAATTAGCAGGTAGTTGCTTTAGCAACAAACGGGTCATGAACAGGTAAACTTGCACACTTGCCTGGTTATGCAAAGAAAAAAAATAAAGCCTTAAAATACCGCAACTTTTGCCGCAATTGTTTGGGGAAAAGCTGCTGCAAAATCAGGTGTTTTAGGCAGCAACAGTCATATACATTGGCTGCAAAATCCTGGGATACTGTGAATATCTGTCAGTGACTAAAGTAGAGAAAAGCTTAGATCTTTTAAAATCATTCTGAATACTCAGGACATTTGTGATCTTCTAGCTATAATGTCTTTTTGGCTTTTGCTGTGAAGATGTTATTACTATGAAAGGTACAAATTAGATTAATAAGCTGATCAAAAAGCCTTGCTCAGCATTACCCGTGAACCACTGTAGGCTATTACAGGAAAAAGGAAGAAGAACCTAGCTAATAGCAGCACTTTAACAACCTTTCTTGAATTTAATGAAAACATTTTTTGCGGTGAAAGCAAAGGTTTTCACTAGAAATCCTCCCGCTGTCCACCTTGGTATTTGAAAGGGTTGGTCGTTGTGCATTTTGTCCACATTTTTTAGCTTTCTTTGTACATTACGTTTTATTTTGCATGTTTGGTCTCCAAGCCAGCCAGTAGCCGTCCTTGATCCAGAAAGCCCTTACCAGAGCAAGACGATGTAAGTCCATCGCGTGAATATTAAAAACCATCATTACCATACCCTAAATGATAAATCGAGCTGCAATTTGAAAAAATTTCTGTCCAGTAAATCTTGCTTGGATTTCTCCTCTGCCTTCTTCTGCTGGCCAGGGGCTTTAAAGTAAAGACTAAGTTATCAAAGACTATGAGAAGCCCATAGGATCTGTCGTCTGAAAGAGGTGCATCATGGGTAAGGCCCTGGGACCGGCATGCAAATTTTCAAATCCCAGCGGGCGCTCATCTGCCTTTGACCAAAACTGGAACATGTGAGTTGGGCTGTTTTCACCTTGGCTTCATGTGTTGAGCGTGCTGTCTGAGTACGACAGCTGAAGCTGCTTGGATCAAACTGATGACTTACTAATGAAGACATCAGCACCATTTCTCACTCGATTGTGCATTCATGAACAACGGGGGTTCTGTTCGCCACTGATTGACTTTGCGTGTGATATACTGAACATTTAAGCCATTAAAGCCTGTAAGAAAGCACTCGGGTTGTCACTCGGTCCAAACACAGTCATGTTTGTCAATATGTTAAGGTTGTCACTCCCACACACCAATGAAGTGTGGTGATTGCCAAGCCTGCTGATTACTTTCCAATGATTCAGCAGCCTGTTAGTCAGAGGGCTGTTAGTGGAATATAATGGGATGAAATGACAGATGAAATTCTTCCCAGTGAGACGTAAAGGAAGCTGTGGCACTTAGCTGGGCTGTCTTGCATGCACTCATCGTACCTATTGGCGTAACATGCTGTGAGCTCTATTGAGACGAGGGGATTTATTTAAAAAGGATCGAGCAGGATTTGTTTCATGTACCACTTTCTATGTGCGGCTGTCGATGATTACTTCCTTAGCATGCAAATAGAAGCACCCGTGCAGTGTTTTCACATATTAAAGGTGTATTTACACTCAGCTGTGTTGCACTGGGTTTAATTAGGAGGATTTCCTGCTGATCTTTTAGTATATGGAGTCATTTCCCCAGGGACTTAATCTTCTCACAGTTGTATTTCATGGATGACTTGTGTAAAAACCTGAAAATGATATTTCTCACTGAGAGAATAGTTGTAGATTTACACCTAATTCTCTATATAGAGATTCAATTTGTCGCACAGCTTTATTATTGTCGGTTGTGTGCCGATACAATTCTCTGATGTGAATATTACATAATTACTGAGAAATCAGCCATGGGATTGAAAGCCATTTTAGCTAAGCTCTATTAGAAAGATTCTGGTGTTGTGCTAGCATGCATTTGGCCAAATACAACGTTAATAGACGTCTGCTTACCACAGCGAGGCTGGGTGTCATTTTGCTTTATTATGATGAATGTGGGTAGTTGAGAGTATCCACTGCCCACTTGTCAAACTATGAAATGTTTGTTAACCTGCTGCTTTTCCTCGTCAATACCTTGCAGTTAAACAACATTTTATATGGAAATTATTTTGGCTCTCAATTTGCCTATTAGTGGCCTTAAATTGGCCAAGTGGATGTATTGGCGCATTGGTAAATAAAAAAACATTTAAAATAATGACATTTAAAAATAAATAAAAACAAGTGTGTAGCTGCAAGCGCTCATCGGTGCAAGTTTGATTTCAAGAAGTGGTTCTTTAATGTGATGGATTTGGTATTGTTGCCTAAAAAAAAGCTTGGACTATTGTCTAAGGGATTTCCCCAATGCATCAACATGATAATTCAATCATAACTGCTAATAACATCCATTTTTAAGATAACTACATATTGCATGTTACACTTGACAGTTTACATTAACACTGAACTCTTCCAGACTCAAAACTGACAGTTGTAGGTTTGTTTTGTTGGAGTAATTTCTTTATTTTGTGAATGGGCAGCTTGAAAACACAATGCTGCTTATTAAATGAGCAGCTGTTTAAACAATAAAATAGTTCTTATTTTATTGTTTCCCCTTGGGAGAAATAAAGCTTGGTACAGGAAGGGGTACTGCTGTACAGATAATAAAATATTTAAGACAATAAAAAGCCACAGAGATCAGCACAGACAATGAAATGGTAAAAACGATTAAAACAGCAGAGAAAAACATTATTGCAGTAAATGTGCAAAATATGCATACAAACAAAAGACTGTAAAAGAAAAATGATGGCAATTTTAGCCTTTCTTATTGCTGCTATTTAGCTGATGACACGTACTATATGTCAAAAGGGACAGGCTGCTGAATAATGGTCTGTACATTAGCAAGAGTTCTAGCCACACAATGCAGGACACCCATTATGCAAATGTTCCAGTGATGCACAAGAGCTACATTAGCTGTTTACCAAAACATCTCTTCTTTCCTCCATTATTTTGCGTTCAGCTTAACTAGGAATAAATCTTCATTCTTACCGCAAAGACGGTCACTGAGTGCACTACATGTAGAATTTATTTACGATATATAGCGGGTGTAAAGAAGAACTCAGTTTGTTTTTAACATAAGATAATAAAAGAAATGGGAACAAAACCTATGTTGCAGCAGCATTTTGTAATGCAGCTTGACCGAAAATGTAATATGGTTATTTACAGGGGCCAGTACTGATCAACGAATGCATGTGACATTTATTCTACAATGCATAATTTAACTAAAAAAAAAGAAAAAGTGTGTTTTGGTACAACAACCAAAAAAATATGGGTAGACTTGAAATCAGTTGATAATTAGAATGATTTTATTCTAACTGGGCAAACTGGATGCAGTGTAAGCAATTAAAATTAATTTGATTAAGTTAAATAAATCAAAGATCAGAGATTTAATCTGCAGTTACTGACATAGAATAAATGTATATATGCAGATGAGAAATACGGCCGATGAAAAACGACAAATTGATCAACAAAGATTGACACGGCAGTTAAAGATCCCAGACGTGTCCATTTGTCCAAAACTCTTTTCATCTCAGCTTGTGCGCTTGTCTTATACAGTATACGTGATTGTGGTTGTGATGTTGTATTTGCAGAATGCAGCATATTGATTGAACAACGTGTACCATTCCTTGATGTAACGCAATGCTTTCATGCAATGAAATAATGTTTTTAATGGCACATCATGCATAGCTTTCCATCTTTGTACATGAGCATAGGGCAATTGCTGTATTTTCTTGTGTAAATATGTTTTTTTTTATATTTCCACTCATCCAAAGCCGTCTTGCAGCTTTTTTATATTTGCTGTTCTTTCCCTTATACTTATCCCGTAATTTCGGAAATAAGCTTTTTTTTTATTGTGGCTCCACAATACATGTCATTCCTCTTGGTTGCCCCTCCCCATACAATGGAATTCATACAAAAAAAGAGATCAGCAGTTTTATTGTTCTCGTTTCTTTCCTCTTGTTCCATGTACAGTTCATATAATGTCCATTTGTCCTTCATACTTAATCTTCGTCCTCGCTGGGTTTTTATCTTACCTTCTTTCTGTCGATTTCGCCTGTTTTAGTTGTATTTATCCTCTGCTCTATTCCCTTGCCATCAATTGCAACAACTTTCTCTACTTCACAGCGATTCCTCGGCTCCTGTTTTCCCTCAAGCTCTACTTTGGAGCTTGTTTGTCCATTCCTCTACACAATTTTTCTGACAATGTGTGTGTATTTGTTCATACACATTTTGCAGACACGAGTCTACATTGTATTCCGATAAATCAGATACATCTGCTACTTTTTTTTATCTCCTAGCCCGGATCTTAAAGAATATATGCTCACCAGGATGCGGTGTGTGCAAACGGGACACTGTTGGAGATACAAATACATGCTGTTTAGTCCAAAATTTAAAGTATTAACTATTGTTTTCACATTGAGCAATAAATGGCCATTATTAGCCCATGCTTTCCATTCTTCAAATGTGCAGGAATGTGTGTAGTTGAGCATAAATCTACTGAATTTAGCTGTAATGCAGCATAAATGTTGGGAGTCTAATGGATTTGCATTAGCAGTGTTACTTTCTAGCACTTTAACAATAACTGTGTAACACCCAGGCACAGGAGGAACACTAATCATAAGTTGGCTCGTTACACTCAGACACATGAACGTGAGTAATGAGAAGTAATGAGAAGTTCATTAAATTCTCTGTTCTTGCCAAATGTTTCTTACGTAGCACTTTGTCTAACTTTAGTGAAAAGGACCTTTAATTGTTTCAAAGAAGCTCAACTACTGGTCTGTGATTTCCATCTTTGGATCTTGAATCATATCCTAGAAATTGAGTTCGCAATTTTTCACATTTCTTTATAACTGAATAACTTAATAGTAAAAGGCCCTATAGTTACACATATGGACGTAAAGTGACACATGCTTCTAGAGGATGTGAAGGCTGACATACAGAGACTGTTCACAGGTTCTGGTTCTAGCATTAGGCTAATGTAGGTTTCATGTTGTATATCGAGGTCAGAGTGCATGCAGCCAGGGTTATGCATGACATTCTCATGAGCATGTTTTTAAGGCTTTTGCCGCATTATATATCTACATTAGAGACGTTTGAGAGTTTCATGATGTAAGAAAAGGTGTGTGAAGAAGAACCCAGTCCTCCTCTGTGTCACGGGTCAGTTCTTTAAACATCCTCTGCTCTGATGTACTCAACCCCGCCGTTCTACCCTGTGCATAATAGATGGCAAACATGATAATTCATTTTCATAGAATTACATTTTAATGAGCCCTTTGCTGCACTCTTAACTGAGAAGATGACCGGCAGTAATTCTAGCGTGGTCATCTTTGAACCGGGCATGTCCCTCCTACCTTAGAAATGGATATCTGCCTAATGAGGAAACATTGTTTTATTTTGTATGCGTGTGTAACCATACTAAATTATGTCAAATGCATTTGATGAAGAATTTAAAAAGGTAATATTGCAAAGTTTAGCCATTGGTTTCACTGGTTATCGTAGTGAGGTTCTTACATAAAAAATAAATGTTGTTGCAGATGTTAACAAAAAGCAACAGTAACACAGTGGAATATAGTTTTCAAGTCAAAGATTGCAAAGATTTCCTTATTTCATCGTTCATAAAAAACAGTACTTTCAACGATCACAAGAAGACACAAGTTTGTGTAAATGTTGCACAGAGCAAATTTTTATTATCTTCTTTCAATGGCTTGCTAGTTTCTCTTGTTTTGTAACTTTTGCTAAGATTTGAACATTTCCGGTTGAAGGGTATGCCAAGTGCCGTCGAAACTTACTGGAAAAATTTAAAAGAAAAGAAAAAACTAAAACAAAAGTACCCCAACCAAACCCCAGATTCTCCCGTAACATTTATAACTGGGTACCTTGTTTTTTGTGCTGCTTGACAAAGTAATAATCAGACATTTTAGGTCTGTCGTGTAATATTTTAGCTCTTTAAGGCTGTCGTTATAAACACCTAAGACCTGAATTAGCTTAGATAATACATTTGTATTATTGGATAAACAAAGTATTTAAACCCTTGACCTGAAATTAAAATGAAAGAGGATTGTTCATCTTTGAAGCTGTAAAGGAGAACATCAGAGTTCAATCAGAGTTTAGACTTCTGTCTTTGACAATGAGGGCAGAGTTTTGCCTGAAAACTAAAATATGTTTTCTCCAGACATTAGCATTTTTATAGATTAACCCTTTTTTTTTTCTTTACTTTTTTGAAAGGGCAGAAAATCTACAACAGGCTGAGAGCTTAAAGTATTTTGGAGTTTTATTTATGAGTGATGAAAGAAGGGAGCATGCAAAGGCTTGGAGTTAAAAAGACCTACACTTGACTTTGCCCTTCATCACAATATTACATGTCAAAGTTCTCTGTTTGCTAGTCTATCAACATAAACTTGACATTGTTACTTCCAAAGAAAAAACAGGAGAATTGACATGACCTTCATAGGAAGGAACGACTCCACTTCTGCCACCATTTTACAAGACACTAACTATGCATATAAATAATAAAGACAACAATCAAATCCATCACATTAAATTGTAAATGGAATGAGACTTGATTTATTTAGGGCTCTTATATCACCTAAGCAGTGTCAAAGCACTTTACAATGTCAACACATTCACACTCACTATACACACCAATGATTCAGAGCTGCTGTATTAAGTACTAATTTATCACTGGGAACAACTTGGGGTTCAATGCCTTGCCCAAGAACAGTTTGATTCATAGACAGACATAGCCTTAGTCTTCGGTTTGAACCCCAATCTCCCGATCAGAAGACGACCTAAACATTGCATTGTTCACCCAGTAAAAGGCAACAACGGCTTGGTTTAGATTGTCTTGAGACAGGTTGGCTTTGCCTCACTGATCATGTTGGGTTGCAATAGTAATCCTGCTTTCAGTTGTGATATTTATATAATATCTTTAGTGAGCAGTGAATACTTGCATATAGTGATTCCGATGCCGTATCGATTCCTGCTTATCAATCCGTTTTTTTTTTTTTTTTTAAATTGATTCTTCTATCGATCTCCAAATAGGCTGAAAAACAAGTAGTACATGAGTACAGAAAAGAATCCAACCTGGTTTATTAAAATAAATATCAGGTTTAATAATATACATTTTAATTATTCACTGCTGAGAATAAACAATCCTCAAATGAGTCCTCAATAAACAAAAACAATACTCAAATGAGTAAAATGAGTCCACAAGTCAAGTGGCGATTGGCTTAGGATAATAAATTAACCTAATTTTTATCATTATCGCACAACATTAGTAAGTACATTTGTTTTATATAGTACCTTTCATAGATATAAATCACACAGTGTTTTACAGTAAAAGCACAGTGCTTCACAAAACAGAATAAACAGTGATTTACAAAGATACAATACAAGGCAGTCCTTCAAAAATAAGGAAAAATAAAATACAATGTTAACACCAAGTTAATAAAAGAGCATAATTAAAAGCTTGTCTGTATAAAAGTGTCTTTAACTGCGTTTTAAAGGAGTTAATGGAGTTAGTGCAGCGTAGAGAGTTGTTTAATTTTACCTGCTGTGCTAGTGCGAGCACTGGTGCTGCTGAGTGCGTCAAAGACACGGCATTGCTGGAGTATCATGCTGTGTTGTGTGGCCAAATGTTTAGACATGTTTATTGTGTTACCGCCTTTGACGCACAGATCCCTCTTGCATGAATTACAGGTGACGCTCCCCGATGTGTCGTCCTTTTTTTTTTTTTTAAATACATCCAGACTTAACATAGTTTTTTTCGTGAAGAAATTTCTCCACAGCGCATCGACTCACATGTCGCTGCTCAGCTCACCTCTGCTCTTGTCTGCAGCAGCTTGTGTGTGACGTGACGTCATCACAAATTTGAGAGTGGGGTACGTTTGTTTACAGTGGCGGTGCAGCCCAGGAAGGATCGATAGCGGAATCGTAAATGGTTTTTGTTAGCGATGCCAAAGAATCTTTTGACTAAGAACCGGTTCCCAAACAAACCGGTTAACAATGCGCATCCCTAGTCACAATACCAACATGTCTGATGCCTTCATCAAAGAGAAAACAAAAAATTGTATGCAATTAGTGGAGCCTGGCAAAACAAATAAAAATACACAGTTTATAGTAGGATTGACATCACTGAGAAGTTTAATAATCTACAGCAATCTGGCACATTTACGTTCAGAGTTTAGCAGAAACGATGGCAAAATTGAGTTGAGCTTTGGAAACATATGTAGAAATGTCAAAATGTATATTTAGGAAATTGTTTGCCCTAATATTTATCTGCTCATACCTTGTGTTGGTAATGTTCCTCAGTACAAACGAGAACAAGTTTTATCTTGGAGTGGTATCCTCTCTGTGCTCACGAGCTTCTGTCAAGATCAAAATACCAAAAACATAAGCTCAGCCTGGTCGTTATTACCAATTGTACTCCAGAGGCACTAAACTTTGAACAGCGCTCAGGTTTAAATTGAGTTTCAGGCTTTCATTATTTTCGTTTGCATTCTGCTTATTTCAAACTAAATGTCTTTTTAACTCAATCTGTGCCAACTAATTTGCATAAGGCAAACGGAACGAAAGCATGTGTTTGTGCCCTGGAGGACTGGTGAGTTTTTGGCTTGTTGACGACATAAGATCATTAAGGTTAATGTAATAATAATATAATAATATCTTGAGTGAGCAGTGAATACTTGCGTAATGTGAAAGGATGGAGGTAAAATCATTTTTCAGTTGCTTTGCATATTAAAAAAAAAAACTAAAAACTAGCTGCATGGTGGACCCCATGTTTCTGGTGACAAACAAAACAATTAATGGGACTGCTTTCATTACTACGGTTCTCAGCATAATTTGGTCCATTTTATTATTATTATTATTATTATTATTGGTAGAATGCAAGTAAGACTGTTCACTTTTAATAAACATAATTGTATAACAGCTAGAATAATACAAAACATGCTATCTTTGGAGTATCTGCATCATCCTACAAGACATTTCCCTCTAGGCTGATGCATAATTGTTCTTCTGCCTGACCTGAATGTGAATGCAACATAATTGAGACATTAAAAAAAAGATGAAAAGCTACTGAGGATTTAGAATATTGGCCTGTTTTTCTATGTGTGGTCTTCTTTTGTCCTTAACCTTTCCTGGCTGGGATGTTTCCCAGTAGACGTTTGGGCGGGTCGGGGGCAGCTGTAGAAAGTAAGTTAGACTCTTCAAGGTCACAAAGCTTAACCTGGAATATTCTCATTTTTGCATTGCATTTAAATAAATACATAGTAATGAACTAGAAATTAATGTTAAGGGATTGTGCTTCGTAGAAATGTTAAAAAATGTGTGTCTTGCACTCATTTCTTTGTACATTCTATAATTAAATAAAACACGCTTTCATATTTTTTGCTATAATCTTTGTCCATGCTTATGATCTTGGGTAAAAACGTATTTCAACGATTGTGAGTCAAGTTTTGCCTTATGTTTGTGTTGTGTTTTTTAATGAGGTGAAAGAAATTCAATATTCATTTGTATGATAGAACATATAGAAAATAAGACTATATGCCAAGATGTTATTCTAAAATACACTGACTTTACTGTTTAAGAATAAACAAATGAAGCCAAACATGAACAACTTTGTGTATTTTAATAATATTTAAATTTAAATGCCAATCATAAAATAGGAATGTCACTTTAATCATTTACACAGATCTCAATGTGAAGAAATTACTGCACAAACACATCCGCGGTTATTGAAAATATTGTTTAATCCTTATTTTTCGGTTGCAGACCTGCCTTCCCATTGTTGTACCATTCAATCATGAAAAATCTATCAAACAACAATGAGGAGCAGACTCCCAGCAGTGCATGGAGCCGTGGCAGCAATAAAATGCCTCCACCTGAAACTTCTCTCTGTCTGGTTTCAGGCGAAGAATGACTAAATTTTCTCCGTCAAATGGCTTCTCTGGCTTTTTTCAACAATAGTGCAATTGAACAAATGTTCACAAATGAAGCATGGATGTAATTTAACTGGTCCTCGCTCCTCGTCCAGGCTGTCAATTGGTTCGCCTCATTGCCTTTCTCTCTCTCTGTCTCACAGTGTGGACCTGGTGCACGCTCAGCTGCGTGTGTGCGAGGGCCGCAGCCTGCCAGAACTGGGGCTCAAACAGGACAAGATCAGGGTGAACGGCTGTGCCATCCAGTGCAGAGTGACCACCGAAGACCCCGCCAGAGGCTTCCAGCCAGACACCGGACGGATTGAGGTAGCATATGTTATGATAATGCAGTGACACTCACATTATCACAATTATATCAGCTACACCCTAGGTTCTCAAAGTGGGGCACGGGTTCTCCCAGGGTTACGCAAATTGTCAATGGTCTCTGTGAGACTACCCGCTAGTGGTGACAGAGGAACAACCTGTTAAAATAAGCACAAACATGATGAGCTAAGTGGCTTTGTGCTAGCAAAGTGTGCTCTTTGATGACTTTGATGCCCTCTGCCATCATGTACTTGTATGAAAGTGGATTTAAAGCTTTGGCAAAAATGAAAACAAAATACAGAACAAGACTTTGTGTGGAGAAAGATTTAAGATTTAAGGCTACATTGTATATGACATTACATTATGCTTTGTAAGTGTGCAGGAGTAGGGGGTACATGGATACAAGTTATATATCTGAACGGGTACGGGACTGTGAAAAGTTTGTGATCCCACTGATCTACACACAGTACTTAAATAATTTCTGAAAGTTTAAATTACTTTATATAAATATATAATGCATATATGTCAGAATTGAGGCTTGTGGGCAAATCTATGGCTCATTTACCGATAAGGTATACTTACAAAGCATGAGTCTCAAACTCGTGGTCCGCTGGAAAATTGTGGCCTGCTGAACAATAATTTGTGGACTCCACTTTGATCTGAAAGTTACATTCGTTATTTGAAGCGTTCACTCTTTTTAGCTTCAACCAGAATATTTTGCAGAAAAAAATGAAAATCACTATTTTCTAAAAAACAAAGTTGTGTTATTATTATTATTATCATTATTATTTTAGCTTTTTGTCAGTTATTCCCATGCCGACCTGGATTTGACATGGAGCGTCACAAATGTGTACGAGTATATCAGCACAGTATCGGCCTGATATCGTTATTGGTGCATCTCTATTTGATATATCTGTATATATATACGTATATATATATATATATATATATATATATATGTATGTATGTATAAATTCCCATATGTCAAATCACCTTGATTTGGCAACAACAAAGCAAAAATGGTTTTGTGGCAAACGAAACCATCTTTGTGGTTTACAAAGGAACATGACCATTTTAAGGCATCATGATTGAGATTCTTGGACCATGATTGTTGGTCTCACTCTGTTTCCCTCTCCGCACCGCAGCTTTCCCCACCGATATTGTAAGTGTGCATTTGAGTGTACAAACGTGTTAGTGGTTATTACTAGGTTTTCCTGCACAGGCACACGTCTTATTCGTCTTCACACTCTATATGAACCACAGCCCATTGTGTCTCCACTAGTTTGTCTGATGAAATCAGATGTTTGTGTGCTGTTGCTGTCGAGTGTTTTTGTGTTCTTCACTGGGGACTGTACAGCCACTCTTCTCCCCTTTTTTTTCTTCACTATTGCTCTTTTTCCCTTCTTTTATTGCATGCCCTTGATGGTTTCCTATCAGCTTTTATTGGCCCGAGCAATATCTGAAAGTGGTTTACAAACAATTAAATGGTAATGAAAGCAATTTACATCAATGTAATGGCAAATTAGAAGTGATCTCTGGTTTAATAAAAGCTTATTCTCTGGTTGGATTTGTGCTAATAAATAAGATTTAGAGAAACAGGTGAGCACTGCAGGGTGCAGAGGCCTCAATAACTCACCTTCATGAATAGGTGGCTTTTTTGTCCGCAATTTAGTTGGACTGGAGGGAAGTAAACTCTCCACTAAAAGAAAATATGTATACATAGCTTCTGTAACAGTGCATCAACAGATACACGCGGCACAAAATTACTGTGGAAACATATTCATCTTGTATTGTTTTTCCGTATGCCAAATTGTCTCCATTTGCAAATGGCTCATGTTTAGAAATCCCTCTGGTTTCCTCTTTTTCTTCTCTCTATCTAATTTGAGGTGGTGCAGGAAAGAAAATGTAGCATTACCTCTGATTTCTGTCTCGTCGGGTGGATTTAATGAGGTTTGCACCAGTAGTTTTGTTTACAAAAGGGCAAAGAAAGCGTTGAGTTGTGAACATGGATTCATTTTAATTGTTCATAAAAAGCAAAAATGTTTACTACGTTATTACATTTTGGATGCAACAGGTCTCGCAAAATGTTTCAGGTTTTTGTTATTTTTTTAAATACATATGCAGATTTATACACAATGTTTTATGCTTTTTCTCGTTCTCTAACTTTGAGAAGTGCAGCCATAAAAGCGTTAGTGTCACCACCAGTTGAAGGACTTTCCATTTTGTTTTCCCTTATTTTCATTCTCCACCTCTTTCAACCTTGCTGTATTCCTTTCTCCTACTTAACATCCATTTGGAAATTAGGTACGTTTCAAACATCCTTATTACCTTTACTTAAAATCACTTCTCCTTTTTACTTTAACCTTTCCCACCAGTTTTCCTCTTCTCCTTTGCTCCCATTGCTCTTCTTTCCGTCTACCTCCCTGCCCTATTTATCTGGAATCCAAGAGATACAGGTCAACACAACTCCTCCCACGATCATCATGCAATATGAATGAAGTAAACACAATCAGCTCAGAAGACCTGGAATGAAGGAATACCACGTTTAGGGACACATGAATAAATAACCAGTGGAGGGCTCTAACAAGGTCACTGTCAGAGTAACACTTAAGAGTAGAACGTAGGAGAGGGAAGGATAGTGATGAGGTGCATAAACCAGAGTGGATATTTGTCTTTGGGTTGTTGTTTTACTTTATATCAGAAAACATTAGCTCTATAGTCTGATGTATGTATTACAATTAATGTATTTCATAATGTCTCCGTATCGGGAAAGCATTCCTAAGTAACCAACGTCCACTGTGATGTCAGCAGTTTTAGAGGGCACAGTTTTGTCTTGGAATAGCACAAGAATGACAGTAGAACTGAAGGAAATGTGTGAAGTACTTGGAAAAGAAAAAGAAGGGCACTACAAGGTTAGCATTCATTTGTTTCTCTGAATATTTGGAAAAGGAATTGAAATAGTGGGATTAATGCTGTGTGAAAAAGATGCAGAAAATGGATACTATGGTGTGCGGAGGTGAAACGCTGCTTTTTTTGGACAGATTGGGTCCCACCCGGAGCGACCAGAATCATCAATTAGTCTGGTTACAGTGGTTAAGTGTTAATTTATCTCCTGCTGCTCTAGAAGGACTTTGAAGGAATATAACCTGACATACCCTCGACTATCATATATGATCTTATGGAGTTTGCAAGTAAAATTCACTACAGGTACGGTTTAAAATGATAGCAGTTGCCATTATTGTTGGTTTTTGTGTCCCCTGCAAACCAGAATACATGTGATAACAGTATGTGTAGCAAAAGTCATGAATATTCCTTCATTGAGAAGATTCTTAAAAAGAGAAGTATAATTTATTTTGGGATTTAAATTTTTTTTTTTTAATATATAATTAAATATTTAATTAATAGCAGATTTCCATTCATTTCATGTAATTTTAAGGAAGAAATACTATATCGATATATACAGTATATTGTTGTCAGGATATAAATCTTAGGGTTGTCACTTTACCGTGTTAATTGCGATTAATTAATTGCAGGAAAAAAATTATGCGCAAAAAAATGTATCGCTTTAATTTCTCCTTTTTTTTTGCACCCAAAACAGCGCGTTCCTGGTATATCCATAATACTGATGCATCAGCTACGACGATAGAACCTGAGGAGAAGTCTTTGTGGCCATTCATTTCAGTTTAAACAAACACCGGATGGAAAAACTAAAGCCCGGTTGTGTGCAAATTGAGCAAGAAAGAGTTTGTGGATCAGCGTATCTCTTCCTCCTCCAGTGGAGCTTTTCCACCTCACTGCTAACTATGTAGCAGCTAGCACAGAAAGACCCAGTGGCCAGTCCACACTGGACAAGGTGACAGGGTTCAGAGCCAAAATGAAAAAGTCCATGAGTGACAAATTAACAAAGTCAGTGGATAAATGATTGTAGTGGACAGTCGACCACTATCTTTGGTAGAGGATGTGGGCGGGGCTACTACTACTACTAGAAGTGATGACTTGATGTTATTACAGTACTTTATTTTGTGATGAACAATGTTATTTTTGATGTGCTAATTTCCAACACTGTGATTGATGGGTCTGTTTTATTTATTATTTATTATCTGAAGGAGAGAGAAAGCAACAAGTTCAGTGTTCATTAATTGTACTACAGAAAACAAAGTAACTTATAGCACTACATATAAACCTGATGTTTTATTTCATTTGTATTTTCTATTATTTGTAGATTGACTAAAGTACACATCGATATACCCCTGATGGTCTAAACTAAAGGTGTCAGCAGTCTCACATACAGTGGAATGGAAATAGTTCAAGTCTGTTAAAAACAAACAATACATGACTTTATAAAGCCACTTTACATTAATATTTTGATCTGCCAAAATGTAATTTAAATCACATTACCTCAAGTTGAGGGCAATTCTCAGTAATTTTTATGTGAGATTAAAAAAGAGATTAATTAGATTAATTCATCACAGAGCATAATTAATTAATCGCACAATATTTTTAATCTATTGACAGCACAAATAAATTTTACTTATCTATCGTGATATGAGATTTTATCCATACCACACAACACTAAGTAGGATTATTAAAAAAATATTAAACAATTAAAAGCTTAACTTTCTTTTTAAAAATTACACATTTACAACATTTGACTTTTTGGGCATTTGTTTTTGCTCTTTTGGGTAAGATATAACTATACACATGTGTGTGTTGTTGATGTAAAACAAAACATGTTTAGATTTCTTCCTGAAAGGGAAAAGTTGTTGCTTCTTTTAATGAAAAGCAAAGCACTTCGTTTACTGGTTGTACAATAATGCTTTCAAACACTAAATCATTAAAGAAGGCCGTTGCTGTGACTGAAGCTTTTATGTCACCTTTTTCCTGCAAGATGTTTATACTCGATGTTTACTTTGCACTTGTTTTTCAAAATACAGGTATTTTATGCCTCGTTCTCAAGATAACTTCACACATCTCATGAAACTGGAACAGGCTAAAATAAAAAATGCTCCCAGTTTGACTTGAAAAGGAATGCAAGCATTGGGGAAAATCGAGTACAATGTTTGAGAAAATGGAAAGACAAGGAGTGAAGAGACGGTAAGTGGGGGGAGGAGGAGGCTAATATTGAAAAATGATGGCTTTCATAGAGGACAGAGGCAGCCTTGGCAACACGATGACAGGGAGGGATAGGCTGCAGACTTCAACATCAGGTGTGCGCGCAGGAAAGGCGAGTAGCACAGTATATTAAAGCAGCACGGGGATATTTCGTATTCAAATCTATTTCTCTTCTGCAGTCACATCCATTATCTCCACCTTTTGGCACATAAGCTGTGCGATCACTATTTTTATGCGAGACCTGAAGGTGTCATTTATAATCATATTAAGTAAAGCCTCTTCCACTCATGTAGTGCGATAAGTGGATAATGAAGACAATTTAGTGAAATCGTTATCGTTTTCATCCTCGACAATAGAGGACAGGAAACCCTGTACGAATATGTTTTTACAACACCTAAAATGAGCCGAGCAAATCTTCTCATTGAATGATAACGTGTGTTGCACTTGTGCATTTGTGTGTGCATCGTTTTTTTTTATAAACTCAATCACTCCGTCACAGTGACATATTGTTTCTTTTCTCAATCCCAACTACAATACAATTAATCCATCTTCTAATCTATACCATTTACTCATCAGATTCAGACCTGCTGACTCTCTCTACCCTTGGATGATGATGTTGTAGTAGACTAGATGCTATGTGAAAACTGTCAGGATTTTGTTTTTTGTTTTTTTTAAAGGAAGTCATGATTGTGGCAACCATATAGAGTGTTTGCACTCCTAAAAGGAGTGGTCTTATTTCATATTTTTTTTATACTAAGTTTAAGCTCAGACACAGTTAAAAGTCAAATAATAATAATAAACATGATAATACTGCAAAATTCTGTGAAGCACTTTGGTCAACAATTCAATTTGTAAAAAAATGTGTTATATAAATTAAGTTTGATTAATTGATTGATAGTAAAAAAAAATGTGTTTCGATTTTTTTTGTCCCTTTTCAAAATATCGTTTTTATACGATCTTGCAAAACATCATATTGTGAACTCAGTGTATCGTCCCACCCCTAACAGATTTAGATTTACTGTCAATGAAGAGACTCTAAAAACCAATAATACATTAATCACAAGAGGTTAGGGATATTTGGCTTTCGGGTGACATTTTAGGACGAACCTACAATGCCCTTCAACCTTACAGGTGAACTTAACGAGACTTTCCGTAAACTCTTTGAATGTATAACTCCTCAATGTGTCAGTAATTTTTGCACAACTTGCTGTCCTCTATCAATGAGTACAGGTGTTTAATCCACGAATCAAGCAATAAATGTCCTTGTTCAATTAGAATTAATTTTTGAGCACCATCACCCTGCTGTTCACATGTTGGCATCATGAGACCACGATGACATCTAACTCAGTGGTTACTGAGCTTGGAGTGTCATCAGCATGTTGCAACAGAGGCACAGAGAGAGAGGGAAAGTCACAGAAAGGCATAGAAGTGGACTTAGGACCTCTGTGTTGTGAACATTAGCGTGGTCTGCCTGTGTACAGGCACAGGCGTCCTTTTCTTGCATTGGCCAGGATGCATTTACGCAGGACGAAGGACTAGTAGGTCACAGTGCTTTTCCCCAACGAAATTCAGTGACAAGTAGTGGTGGGCAGATCCATGCTAATCCTAATATGGATACCAACGTCTGTAATATTATTGGATGATACCAGTATAAGAAGATTGATATTCTATATATAATATGATGATAAACTTTATTTATAGAGCACTTATTAAACAAAAGTAAAAAGAGCTATACATAAAGTATCATTTTCTCTCCTGATAAAGATTATCTACAAAGCAATTTAACTCTAAGAAATATGTACATAATCATACAGGTATGAAATGTGTTTAATAAAACATACTAATCAGACATGATTTAATATAATTACCCTTTTGTGTTAAAATAAATACTGAATGATTACATACAAGATCAAGACCTACCATATTATTACTTTACCTAACCGATTCCTGAAAAGCAACATTGTATGCAGTTTGGTATGAATGCTCTATGAATGAATATGATAAGACGCTCGTAGCCCATTTCCGGTAATTTCCAAATTTATGGGAACATAGTCGTGTGATATATCATTTCAAAGGTAATTCAACGTAGATTACGATTATGCCTCACAGCAATTTGATTAGGGCCTTTTTTTTGGCAATCGTTTTCTCATTTATTTGTGAGTCAAATATTGCTACAGTTGGTGGTACCGAATCATTGACACATACCAATATATGAATGGGGCCCATTACTCCATATGTGCCATCTTTTTTCCACTATGGAACCGAGTCATTTGACTGAAATCCCTGGAATCCGAACTTGTTTTCTCAGAAAAAATCCACACACAACTGTTTTAGGAAATATTGTTTTGTTACTGTTCTATTGTTTCTGAACAAAATGGTTTATCTTGATGACAAAATATTTTGTCTTAACTTCACTCAAATTTTTGCCTAGTTTTAACAAAATAATCAGAAAACCAAAGAAAGGTCAGTAGTTTGATGATACATAAACAGATATTAAAAAAAGTATTATGTTTGGATTGCAATCGCAGATATTAGCCCTGTATTTATCACATTGATACCAAATTTTACAGGATGGCCCAGCTCTAGTGACGGGCCATGCTACCTAAATAATATCAGTAATCCAGTGATTGTGCCCCAGCATGAACAACACAGACTGGAAGGCAATAGGTCCAGTTTTGAGCAGTATGAGACTATGAGCTATATTTGATGCTCAAGGGCACATGACAAGTTATTGAGACATTGTCATATTTGGTTGTGGTTTAACCACAACAAAGTATGGTTGGCTCTTGGTTCCAAAAAATAGTTTGAGGTCAGGTAGTTATTACCATTGTATGCCTCTACTTAAATACCTTACTTTCATGAAATACTATCACTGTAGCGTAACTCTTCACTGTTTCCATACATTAAGGGAGAACATGTGAAACAGGTCATGGTAGGTCAAACCCAGGATTCTAACCCATGACATAACAGCTAGGAGGCTTTGTCTCTATAGACTTCTAAAACGCCAAGAGGCAAAATGTGAAACAGTAAAAGGTTTTCACTTTACAATGTGGACTTTTTAGTTTAGAATGATTACATTGACAGTGGAGCCACTAAACACAGCATAGTTTTTGCCCGAATGCTGTTTTCTTTTATTTAAATTAGTTTTATTGCATAACCGTTAACCAAAGGTGCAAAACTGCAAATTTCACCAATTACCCTTTCTATAGCAATTGTCATATTGCTCTTTGTGTGGCACCTCCAAGCATTTGATTATCCTCTAATTGAATCTCTCAGGTTTGTCTTGTTTCCTTGGCTCCCTCTATCCCTTCAAAACTCAGCAAATAATGAGGCCACATCCAACAGATCCCATCTCCTCCCAGAGTCCCTATTATTCCCTCACCTCCTGTTTCTCAGCACTTCATTTTACCTCTACCGTCTTCTCTCACACGTTCGGCCCTGTCGCGTTCTAGCAGTTTGCCTGTCGTGCATTTGACTAAAGTCGTGTTTTTTTCTAAATTTCAAACCGTGTAACGACAGAGGAAAAGGAAACCCCTAGTAACGTAGTAGGAGTGTGACGATATCTCGATACGGTGATATGTTGCAAAAATTTTCGCACGATCGATTATCAATAAGCTCGCGCTATCAATTTTTTCTTCACAGATCTCCACAGAAATTTTGTGACTGTTTGTTGAAGGAATGAATATATTGTTTACTGGAATATTGCAGTATACTGGTGTCACAGGTAAGAAAGACCCCATTTTTTGTCACTTGTTCAATTTATTGTCTTTCAGAGATATAAAATAAAAATTGTATTTTTTCACTTAATTTTTTTTTTCTTATGTCATCGATGTCATCGTAGATTGATTTCTGACCAATATATAGATAATCGCAGTATCGTCATATCGTGAGATAATCGTTACCGTGAGCTTTGCATCGCATATCGTATCGTGAGGTACCAGAGGTTCCCACCCCTATAACGTAGTGTTGTTGCCCGGAGGAACCATGGAAACCTCACGCTGTGACTTACACGTCATACTTTTTTATTGTCATTTTAATTTGAAGATAAAAAAAACATTTGCCCCACAGAACAGTTATTTCATGCTTTAATATGGCTTTTATTTTGTTATGAGTATATTTTTCATGCTTCATTGCATGTTTGTGTGAGGGTGTGCATTCTAGTATTGTTTTTACCCAAATGTCTATAAGTCCTTCATCACTCAAACAAAAACACTACTTTCAAAGATTGGTGGCGCGATTGCATCCAAAAGTGGCTTTTACAAGCACGATAACAAATATTATTTCATTGTTTTGCAGCAATAAAACATGCATACTGTAGTTGGTAGTTACTCAAGGCAATGTTAAATTATGTTAAACTTGAATTTATTTCAAGAATCAAAAGCACTGATCATAAAGAATCTTGAAAGTCAGCTCTATAAGTTTGTGTTTGTGCCTAGAGAGTTTTCTTTTTGTTTTGCACGTTTGAATTGTATAGTTTTAGTCATTACAAATACTTTCCACAATATCTTGAAATGAGTTGCTTACATTAAATGAATAAATTACATTAAATAAAGCAAACTTGAATTAGTTTATTTTAGTTGAAAATAACTTTAGTGCCTGCAGTGGTCAGCATCCATTTTGTTCTGTATTTGTCACTAGGTCACCATGGGCACTAGTAGGATGATGAACAGATTTTGTCAAGGAGAGTGATAGTGGTTTCCTAATGCACTTTAATGCACTTTTTAGTATAGAAAAGTAAGGGATATAATGTTAGTTGCTAAATTGTCCTGCTGTTCAAAGGAATACACTTTTGCCCAAATATTTGTATGGGCTCCAGGATTAGGGATAAAGTTGATCTTGCTTAACCTCAGTTAGGTCAAAAATCAAACGTTAGGTCAGAGGATCCTCCAGATATTAAGTGTGGGGAATTGCCTTTTAACAATAAGCTTAAATATATTTTATAGTTTGTTTTTATATGGGTTTAAGTTAGGTAACTAAAGCAACAGATGAAAAATAGCCATTAGCTAAATTTGATACTGGAAAGTTAATGAATGGATGATGTCCCTTTCAAATGAACTAATAATAATAAAAAAGAAATAACTTTTTTAACTTCATATTCTACTTTCTTTGGCTCACATTGACTGCTAAATCCCATGTTAGTTTGACCATCAGGTAATGGTTGAGGAGGTACCTTCTTTTATCTGGTAACCAGTGGTCTGCTGACTCTGTGGGTCAATGTTTTATAATTAAATAGTTATTTATATTTACTTTAGGTAACCTTTCTGTTTCATTGTAAGCTTGTTGTACTGTAGATATATTTAGTGAAGCTACACAGATAATTAAAGGGATAAATATACCCATTAGTTACAAGAAACTTGGATTCAACCACTTCCTTGAATTAATACCTGGAGGCTCATGCAATTGCAAAGCTTGCATTTCTTTTTTACAAAGCTGGTTTGAGTTTTAATAATTGTTTTCCGTGTGCTTTATTGGGCGGTTTGTGTCTCTCACATTTAGTCCAAATGTACAAACAAAAGTACCCCACTGTATAAAATATCCAGAACTATTATTATGTTATGTTCTGGTGTTTGTATATTTAATCATGATTGAATAATTGTCAAAAGAAACTCAGAAATGATGTCACTAGGGAACGGTGACATCATATTGACTCAAAAGGGGTTATACTGACTCCAAGGTTCAGCTTATGCATCCTCACTTGCAAATTCTTTGAGAAAATACATTTTGTCTAGTTGACATTTCAGTGCTTCTTTGCATCAGATCAAACATATCATTATTTGGAGGATGTGTTTTGTTTTTTTTTTTTACACCAAACCAGTGATAAAACCATCCGCACCAAATGTCATGCTATGAATTATGGTGATACAGGGTCCTCGTATATGCCTCTGTCTCCTGGTTTTCTGCTTATTATGAGTATTATATTGCCTTTTTGCTATTTCCATCTTCCTCCCCATTTCCTGCTGTCATGCTCAATTTTGTCTGCATCTGTTTATGCACGCAGCCTCGACTTCATGTGTAGGTGACGAAGATGTGATGCTTGTCTGTAATTGAATGTCTTTGCTGTTGACAAGCGTCCATGTCGCCTCATATTTCTGTCATTTATGGTGTTTTTGTGGTCGATCCCAGTTCTTTTGCTCCCCTCTTATTTCCTCTCATTCATCACTCGTTCCTCTGGTTTCTGTCTGATCCCATACCATGTGCTCCAAAGGTCCCCTCTTCTTTGTCATGTTTCCCCACACGGGTTATCTTTTTTTATATTTCCGTCTTCCTCTATGCCATCTTTCATCTTCCCCCTTCTGTACTCTGTTGTCTCTCCCTCTCATGCTAGTTAATTTGATTTTGCTGTTTTTTTTCCATTTCTTTCCATGCTGTATGTCGTGCACATGATCACATTGTTTTCCAGTCTATTTATAGGTTTCTCTCTTTTTTTCTTCTCATTTTCTAATGGCTCCACTTACACTTTAGTCTTTTTACGCGTTGTTTTGTTCTTAATGTTTTCTTTGTCACCCTCTTATTAATAATTACGTCTTCTTTCGACTTTGCCTCTTGCATTCTTCACCTCTAATTCAATTCTATTTTCCTTGCTGGAAATATTCCTCTTATTTATCACAGCTTAGTCTCCTCAGTTTTTCATTTTGCTCACTCTTTCAAGCTTTTTTTATATTACTAAAATGGATTTCCCCCCGTCATAACCCTATTCCATATCTTATATAAAGCACACCCTCTACCAAACCAACTCTTAGTCTTTATGTTTTCCTCATACCTGAATACCAACCCCTTCAATTTAGTTAACACTCACCATAGTGTATAAAAATAAAAATACTTTTGAGAATAACTTTTGAGAATAACTCATATACATTATCATTAGATTACATGCTTGTTCATCTTCCTTGCTAGCTAAAATACGCTTCAACACTTAATGGCTGCGTTTCAAGTTCATGCCTCTGCACTGCTCATCAGTTTCAATCAATTCTTGTAATTTAGGACTGAGTTGCTTATTTTTTTTTGCTGCTCAGCATTTTCTGTGCAGCGGGCTCATAATGGCTGAAGATGTTACTCAATGGATAACTTATGGTGGAAAGTGAACTCTGATGAAAGAAGGCTTTTTAAATAGTTTAAAAAATGTTGTGTATTTGCTGTAACAAATTTAAAAGTCACTCTGATTTTAGGATGAATCTCAAATTATGTTAATGTTAATTAGTTTGGGCATTTGTCACAAAGGACCAGTTTTGATAGACTGTACAGGCTTATTTTGTTTCACCATGATACGAGACGTATTCCCATCTCTATTTAGCAGCCAAGTGATTGCGAGCGCAATCTCAGTGGTTTTTCTTTTTTTTTTTTTTTTTTTTTTTACCAGAATCTGATGAAGTGATGATGTTCTCTGACAACCACTGATTCTAGCAAGTTCAGTCCAGTCACATAAAACAGGGTGCAGGAGGTTGGAGTGTAATTGGAGCCTTTTATAGACTTGAAAGGACCTCTGTCTGTTGAGGATGGGGCGCTAACCCGGCCGGATCCTGGAGAGAACCTCAGTGTTTGATTAATGGTCAAAGTCACTTTTATCACAGTGGGGGCCACAGAAATGTAATTGTCTGATCTAAGGGCCACATTATCGACATTAGGTCAATATTTAAAACATTGATCCACCATCTGAGCATTAATAAAGGAAAGAACAATGGGGTTTGTGTGCGGTTTTTTTTTATGTTTTGTGTTTTTTTTCTCTCATTTTGTGGGTTATTATTGTTGTTTTGGTGTTTTTGTTGTGGTTTTGGAGTGATATTTTGTGTCCGCCAGTTGCCCTTGTCTGATCTAAGTGAAAGTCCAGGTAATTTTAGGTTTTTACAGCCTATACTACCCTCTCTATATGGACAGCTCCGGCATCTCCTCCTTCGTACTTTGGATGATGTTAAAAAAAGAGGTGTTTTTTATTGCTCGGCAGCTTCAATATGTTTTGTCTTTAAAAGTCACTTGAAAAAGTTTTAACGTGTCTCGTGTGTTTCACGGATAATGTTGATAATAGATTTTAATGAGGTCACAAGAGACGCAACCTAAAAACATGCTGAATACTTGTTTCAATTGATGATTTTTATTCAGTAGAACAGATAGTTTGAAGAGTTTACAAACCACACAGAGTAGAAGGAGAAGGTCTACATTTTAGCCAAATGTATTTGTAAACACGATGAATGATTTTCAGTAATGTGTAAAGTTTTCCAAGATAAAAAGCTAATAAAGTGGATATACAGGTACATCTAAAAAAAATAGAATGTCATGAAAACGTTCAATATTTGTGATTTAGGCTCATGACACAAAGTGAAATATTTCAAGCCTTTATTTTTTGAATTTTTGATTATTATGGCTTACAGGTAATGAAAACCCAAAATTCACTGTCTCAGAAACTTTTAATATTGCATAAGATCAATAAAAAAACAATGTTTTAAACCAAAATGTAAGGCTTCTGAAAAGTATGTTCTTTTCCATGCACTCAATACTTGTTTGGGCCTCCTTTTGCACAAATTACTACATCAATGCGGCGTGGCATGGAGGCGATCAATCTGTGGCACTGCTCAGGCATAATGGAAGCCCCGGTTGCTTTTATAGAGGCCTTCAGGTCATCTGCATCATTGAGTCTGGTGTCTCTCACCTTTCATTTCCATAGATTCTCTATGAAAATGAAATCAGCATCTCCATAAAGCTTGTCAGCAGAAGGAAGCATGAGGTGCTCTACAATGTCCTGGTAGATGACTGCGTTGGCTGTGGACTTTAGAAAATACATTGGACCGACACCAGCAGATGACATGGCAGCCCAAATCATCACAGACTGCGGAAACTTCACACTGGACTTCAAGCAACGTGGATTCTGAGCCTCTCCACTTTTCCTCCAGACTCTGGGATCTTGATTTCCAAATGATATGCAAAGTTTACTTTCATATGAAAAAATGACTTTGGACCACTGAGCAACAGTCGGTCCACTGTGTCCACAATACCCCATAGATAGAGAATCTATGGTCAATCTATTGTCAAGAGGAAGGTGAGAGACACCAGACACAACAATGCAGATGACCTGAAGGCTGCTATCAGAGCAACCAGGGCTTCCATTACACCTGAGCAGTGCCACAGCTTGATCGCCTCCATGCCACGTCGCATTGATGCAGTAATTTGTGCAAAAGGAGGCCCAACCAAGTATTGAGTGCATGGAAAAGAACATACTTTTCAGAAGCCTTACATTTTGGTTTAAAACATTTTTTTTTATTGATCTTATGCAATATTATAATTTTCCAAGACACTGAATTTTGGGTTTTCATTATCTGTAAGCCATAATCATCAAAATTTCAAAGTAAATAAAGGCTTGAAATATTTCACTCTAAGAGAAAAGCTGTTGAACATTTTCATAATATTCAATTTTTTTTTAGATGTACCTGTACTGTAATTGTGGGAAATCTTGATATGAGGTTTGATGACACTTTAGCTACATAGACCAGTAACATGCTAACAATTATAAAAGACAGTGAATCTGCCCACTTGGCTGCTCTAGAAATGTGTTTTCTGTATGATTTAAACATTTTCACGATCAAAATCGCAGAATTTGCACATTCCCTATTGAAATCTACTGAAAAAGAGCTAGGGGAGGCACGGAGCAGTGGTACTTCACCTGTTACGTCACTCAGTCACACACACTAATGAGCAGCCAGTCAGCGCGTGCCCTTTGCTTTCTCTTTTAACATCGCTATTCACTAATATACATGTTTGCTTACTCATTTACTGCACATGCTGACATTCCACAGTCTGTCTAATATATGTAATGAATGTGTGCAGCATATTTAGTCTTTCTGGTTGGCTGCGTCGTCTATAAATGAAAGTGAAGAAGTACAAGCTTCAGTTTTTTCACCATCATTCCCTAAACAAGAGCCTTAAATGCCATCATTCATGATGTCTATTTTTATTTAGTAAAGACGAATCAGCCCTATATATACATATATATATATGTGTGTGTGTGTGTGTGCAATGAAAAATCTTTTTTTCTTACTATTTTGAATTATAAATTATTAATTAGTAAACCATAATTCAAACCTTTCAAAACAACTGAATATTTTAATTAAGGCCAAAATTGAAATATAATTAGAATTATATTTCAGTGCAAGAACATACAAAATATGCAATAAAATCTTCTTGCAATTGCAGAATAAAAATGAATAAAAATAAAATTATATTTACAAAAATTAATGTATTTAAGCTTCTATTGGGTTCATAAATTTGTGCATCTGACTGCAAAGTGACACCAGTCATGAACCTCACGTCACGTCACTGACACAATGTCAATACATCAGGCTGGCCTGATTAAAGTAATGTCATTACTAGGCAAAAACAGAATAATCCCTTAATCCAACATACATTTAACACATCTTCCAGATTGACATTTCCCTTCTGCATTGGTTACAACAGCTCTGCTTCCTCTGAGAGGCCTTGTTGAGAGTGTTTGGCAGACCAGTGACGTCCTGCATGCTGATAGCATAGGAGAGCAGCTAATGATGATCTCCTGAGCAATTTCCAACAGGTCATCTTCATCACTGTCCTCCAGTGACTTTGTATGAGCATGTTAGCTTTGTTCCGTGAACTTTGACGTGAGCCGCCATGCTACATTGCTAAGCTTCAGTGAATCTGACGACTCGGGGGTTGTGAAATGAAGCTGTTTTGGCTGCTCAGTAGAACAGAAGATCAAATGAGGCCCTGATTTCCCAGAGCATATGGGAACATTTTTAATCATTTAGCCTAATCAGAGGAAAAAACAGTAATAATTGATGGATTGGTGCATCATCCATATCTGCATGCTTTCGCTCTTGCTCTTAATGACCACTATTTAGTGACAGCCAGGTTTGGGGTCAATTACATTTTTAAATTACAATTACGTCTTAAATTATTCATGTTCAATAACAAATCATTTAAGATTACGTTTACCAGCAATTCTGTCACTATAGCCCTAGATTTCATTTTTTTTAATGGTAAAATTGTCCTCAAGAGAACTAATGGATGAACTTGATATTAAACATATTTTAATAATGGTTTACTACATAGGCCTATGTGTAAACCATAGAACTATAACACGGTTTCCCAGTTTTGCATTTAATTACATTGCAAATGACAGTTTTTGTTGAATTTTAATGCCAATTACAAAGTCAATTATCTAAATTTATATAATCACGTCAGAATTGTAGTTATTAGCAATGACGCTATTACAACTATAATTGACCCCAACCCTGGTTGCAGCGCTAACAAGTTTTAAACCACTTTATAAACCCCTTTCAATCTTCAATTCTATTATGTTTTTATAAATTAAAAATATCAATATCTTTATCTTTTGAATGGTTGAACAACCATCAACTCTTCCGCTTTGTTTTTCATACCAGTTCTTCATCTTTCTGCATCTTCATCCCTTCATTTCATTTCACTCTCTGAATCCTTCCTACTCTTCCGACACTACTCAACCCAGTCCCTTCTCATCTTTATTCCTCAGATTCTCTTATCATTGTAATTTATTTGTATCTCCTTTTATCTCCATCTCATGGCTGGCTGTTTCTGCTGTATGCCATGCAGCATTTATCTAAGGGGCTGCTGTGCGTGTGTCCTAGATAACAACAGTGGGACTGTGACAGGTAGTGATGCATGTCACGTGTTGATCGCTCTGTTTACACTGTGTGTGTGTGTGTATACAACATGCATCTGCACCTCGTGTGAGTTTGGTTCCTTGTTTCTGTGTATGTGTTGGCGAGCGAGCGGGTGAGAGTGGGTTTTATCAGCTCTCGCAGATGGCCCCAGCCTCTCATCTATCGTTCCGGTGTAATGAAGAGCCCTCTGAAGAGTGAAGGCAGGGAAGAAAGGAATGGACAGACATGAAGAAAGGGAAGAGTGTGAGGGGGCGATGATGCATGGCTCGAGTGCCGGTCAGGGAGGCATGTTTGGAATTGGCGAGCGGTAGAAAAGAGCAGAGGGTGATCAAAAGATACCGAGAGTCAGTCACGACGGGTAGAGAGCAAAAACTCCAGAAAGGTCTATTTACAAAAAGTCTAAAGTTAGAGTAAATCCAGGTTATATAAACTGTTTTAAATGCTCCATTATACATTTTTAACTTCCTGTTGATGTTCTTTTGCATCAGAGTATCCATACTAGGTAAATAAATGTCAATAAAGTAAAGGTGTGGCTGCGCCGTTGCATGAAATTTGTTTTTGTTTTTTTTGTTATAGGAGTCTCTGTAATAGATTCACTACAGTAAAGATATGATAAAACCTTTGTACAAGTTGAAGAAAAGATATGTCCATGTGTGAAAGCAGGGTCCATAGGGTTTGTAAGGGACAACGTGTAACTGTGGTTGCAGAGTTTGAAGAGCTTGAAAGCCAGGCTGCCTCCAGGGTACTGAGAGAGGATAATACATAGCACAGAGCAGACTGAGGTTTTTTTTTTTTTTTTCCAACAGCATGAGCAAATAGGAAGTTGAATTTAGAAATCCTAAAACAATGGGTTTTTGGTTTTATTTTGCTGTCCTTTATTTTTAAAGATTAAATTAAAAAAGGATTATTGTTAGAAATATGTGCTTAGTGATTATTTTTCCATGATAAATGTTAGAGCTGACAGTTTATATTATTGGGTGTTTGTGACATACAGTGATTGTGATAACAGAACCAGCAGAGGATAAAAATACTGAAAGCATATTTCCGTTTGCAGGTATGTTAACGCTTGAGTTATCGTTTCAGGAAGAATTTTAAACTGTAAACAACATTCGTGCCTATGTTTGATTGGGCCGTCAGACAAAAGTGAACTTGTATGTTAAGGTTTCATTTATCTGGAAAAGGCTTTTTTTTTTTCAGGAAATTTGATCTCCTGACATGTTTCGACTGCCAACTGTCAGTCTTTCTCTTCCTGTTTTCATCTTCTCCAAGCGGTGAAATGCTCGGACACAGTTTTGTCCATGACTTCCGCGTATTAATTTCAGCAAGTTCATTTTGTCTTCTCTTTTTAAATAATAACTTCAAAAAAAAAATGTCTTCCCCAGGCGGCGGAGATGAAAAAAAGCGCAAGCCTTTGAGAAAGACTGACAGTTGGCAGTCGAAACATGTCAGGAGTTCAAATTTCCTCAAAAAAGTTGTCTGGATAAATGAAACCTTATCATATTGTTTCAAAAAAGAATTCAAAAAGAACTTGCTTGAATTTGAGAATATGATGGCATCAATCTCAAAGAATGTGGTGTTTACAATATGATTTTTAAGAATTAGATTTACTATCACAGGTCTTTTGCATGTTCACTTCTAAAACAACTATTACTTCTGATTAGAAAAAAAAAAGAAGTTTTATTTTATGAAGATATTTTAACAACATTGTTTAACTTCTGCATGTATAACCAATTGCTGCAGAATTTTAAACTTTTCTGACATGGACTAAGCCTCTTTGTCTGCAGTTGGCCTGCTGTAAAAATAAACGTAATGTCCTCCTTTTCATATAGAATGAAACAAAGGTTAAACAAGTCTTACACAAACCAATGAAAACCCATTCTATTTCTGGACTGCTCTAAGATTACGGATCACAAGAAAAAGTCAAGTAAACGAGAAGAAATGGTATTCCGCTCCAATTATTAGTGGTAAAGGAAGAATATAATGACGCCTAAATTGTCTTTACTGTATGTTTGACAGGAAAGGTAACGAGAAAGACAAAGTGAGGTAAGGAATGGGAAATAAGAGGAAAGTCGCCTAATCTAAGTGGTTTTCAAAGCCTATTTGACTGTTCCACAGATGTAATCATATGCAGTGGTTGGTGAACTCAGGTAGACTTAATGTCTGCAGTATTATGGAAGGCCCCATCTCTTCATGGATTAAGGATTAAAAGTTAATTTTACTGATCGCACAGATTTTTTGCTGAACCTTACAAGTGTAGAGAATCTCCAAATTAGAGGGCATGTTGCCATTGAGCAAGTGTTAGATGTTTTTTCGTGGCCTGTCCATGCACTTTAAGCGTAATTGTATTCCGTATTCCCAATTTTTTTCAGTATATTTTCTGAGGCTGACTAGTCGTCTACATTTAGTAAGATTTTATTGTAAGTTTAAAGGTTGTTGATTATTTGGCAAAATACATTAAAAAAATACTGACTCAGAGGTGTTATACTGCGGGTTATACTGACTCTGAGGCATAATACTTATACTGATTCCGAGCAGGAATTCTTGCTCCAGAGGTTATAGGTTATACTGATTCTGAGGGAGAATTCTGACTCCAGGGGTTATACTGACTGTGAGGGGTTCAGTTTGTGCATTCTCACTTGCATCTTTTTTTCTTTTTTTGCAAAATGCAGTTAATCTAGTTATTCATTATATTTCAATGAACAAAGCAATATAAAATGTAGGATAATCCATCTGTGTTGGAGAAGTGTTTTTGAGTACCCTTTTTTGAGCTCTGTGATGTTCTGAATTTGTTAACAATGCCTTGTTTATTTTGTTGCGTGAACGTTTACCTGTTAAACCATTGAACATTATTATTATCAAAATGAGATAAGGAATGATACCTGCCAATTATGCAGACTTGTATAACTGGCTAGATTTAAACACAACACGACCTTTACAATCTATTTCAAATTCAGGTCCATACAGGTCATGAAAACTCAGGTAGTGGTAAAAGAAAAATCGTACTAATGGTTAAAATTCATAAATCAATAAAAAAGTGCTGTTTTCTGCTAAATCTCCAACAAGAACAACAGCCTCACAACAGCACCACCACATTATTCTAATCACCTCTGTTTCATTCTGGTCTTTACCTTTCTGTTCCTGCTTCACCTTTATCATTTAGTCGCTTCAGGCTGACAGGTTGGTAAGCATCCATTCCTCATCACAGAAATATGTTTCAACCCCACTGCTGTCTGCCAGACAAACATTCTCACTCTAGATTTGAGCATTTCTCTACCATTTTTACACTAGCTGAAATAATGTCACAGCCAAAATGAAACATCTCCTCAAATTATTCCGAGGACTCGCACACAAAGCCACTGTTGGCTTGAAGTTGTGATTTAAAGAGTATCTCTTGACAGTACAAGCCAAAGCGAGTCCAGTGACTTGATGCTTATTGGCTGAACTGTAATGTAACAGTATCACAGCATTCACCATATCACAGATTAACACCTCTTGCACCGAAGCTGATGATCCCCATTTAATATCCGATCCACAAAAAGTCCATAATAGCAAATTTAGCATGATTTTTTTGCATGGTAAATTGGCTGTTACTATGGGGTGGTGTGAAATTCAGTACTCGTAAATAACATCACCATAATCCTTCCAGAAGCTATGCGTGAATTTAAAATTCTTCACGTTTTATCTTGTTAGAGCATGTATGGAAAAATGTCATTATGAGTGATATTGCTGCCATTCTTGAGATATCTCAAGTTGAAATGGTATGTGGATTTGAATATTATTGTAATCTATATATTTAAACAAAACAGATACAAATTGGGTCTTGTATTTCTTTGAAAGTTAGATTTTAGTCTCTTTGCAGACAGCACTCATGTTTCCCCTCTTGTCCCTGGTATATTTGAAAGTAGCTTAATAAGGACAAAAAAACACAAAGCTGTGGCATCATCCATTCATCCATCTATTTTTCGACCCACTTGCTTCTTTTCAGGGTTGCAGGGGTCTGCTGGTGTCTATCTTTAGTTTTCTTTGAGCGCTAGGCGGAGGTACACCCTGGACAGGGCACCAGTCCACAGGGCAACGCACAACCACACACAACTACTCACACTCCTATAGGAAATATCTAGATATTCCAATCAATCTACTGTAACAGTCATGTTTTTAGATAGTGGGAGATAGCCGGAGAGTCCAGAGAAAACCCAAGTGTCCATCCCAGGGCTTGAACCTTCTTGCTGTGAGGCGGACAAGCTAACCACTATTGTTGCGTTCGATTGCGCTCGGAACCCGGGTAGATCCGGGTCGTCAGTTTTGACCTCCGAGGTTAATGTGTTTTCAGCACCAGCAAGCTGATGTTTGTTTCTATAATTTTCGAGGTGCAAAAATGCCTTCTGGGGATACAGTATATATTAGGTCCTTGATACTAAGAGAGCGAGAGAAACGTCATACACTTTATGTATGACTTGAACGCACCAGCAAGGGGAAACCTGCATGCTTCATTGAACCATAGTCTGTAGAAAGAAAGCATTGAACTATACGGGTATCATTACTTACTCAGAGCAGCGTTCAAATGAACAGATAGGGAATAGAAATGCCACTACAGAGTTATTCTAGACTTATAGTAACACACATGCCAAATCGGACGACACATTGACGTCAAAGTTGAGGAGAAAATGACTGTTTACATATAACGATGTGTGCCGCCATTTTGCTAAAACGTCATTTCAATCGACTCGCGTTGCTTGGATCCTACCCAAATTCCGGAGTCAAAGTCTCGAGCTCAAGGTCCGGTTTATTGCACTTTTCCAATTCGTTCTATTGGATTCGAATGCAGAATATGTCTGTGGGATTATTTTCCCATAAATATTCCCTCGTCCTTAGGTTTTGACAGTTGAAAACAATATCAAGACTGCGTATCTTCTTTTTGCATGCTGTGATGGACGTTGTGGTGTTATGTGGAGCCTATCCAAAGAGGGTATTACATTTTAAAATAGGTAATTGCTATTGTGTGCTTCACCTTCAAATCTAATTCCTTGATAGATTAAAACCTGGGCTCTCTGTTTTCAGTTTCATAAATCCTGTACTCAATTTGTACAAATATGTTTGTTTTTGTACGGCCTGCAGCTCACCTCGATACTTTTTGTGTTTTAGCTCCCGGCTTTTGATAAAAATAAGACAATAACTTTCCTCCCTGGTAATGTTAAACCATCACAATCATTCTCCTTCTTCGACTGGTTATTTTAATTTTATAAGTAAAAACAAAACTGACTTGGCAAATAAAACCTTTAATGCTTCTGCAAAACTGGAGTATAGATGAGCTGATGTCCTCAGTGCTACACCAGTGTGTCTGTGAAAGCCATTCATTCATCTCCTACGCTACATTGTTGTGTAAGGAAGAAAAAGAATAATGAATTATTATAGCACCGACTGGGAGAACAGCTTTTCCTTTTTACTTTTCGACTCCCACTGTGGCCAAACATGAATGTCCATGCATTCATTCCTTTTTGTGTTATGTATGTGTTATAAGCTTCTGTTAGCCCCTTTTCTATTATTTTTTTTTTTGGTGTGTAAGGCAAAAGAAAAAAAAAGAAAAAATCTGGCATATGTGAACACTGCTGTCAATTGTGACACATTCTGTTTGTTAAACATTGTGCCACCACCAGTTATGTCCAGTCCCTTGTGACAACTGAGAATGTTAATGTTGTTAATTAAAAACGTCCCAAATTGTGGCCTTGACTGAAGGGAGTGAAACAGATGAATGCAGAAGAGGGGTATTGGGAAAAACAAAGGCATGGAGGTCGAGTAGGGAAACGTATCATCCTAAAAAAGGCGTTCAGCTAATTAGCCTAAACAAAAGCTGGTGAAGAAATGCATTTGCTGCTCTAAATTACTAATGGTGAAAATTAGACAAGGATGTATGAATTTGGAGGTAGAGGAAACTGTGAAGTTAAAGGAAAAACTGCAGATTGTAAAAATGTGGACATCGAAACAGAAAGGAGAGTGGTTCAGCTTGTTGAGGATACTAACACAAATACCTTTAAAGTGTGTTTTTTAGATGTGCAGGGCAGAGTGAGAAGGGTTCATGAAAGAGAAAAATATAAGCAAAGAGCGCACACGGAGGCGGAGGTAGTGCCAGCATGCATCAATTCAACTGGCAAACAAAACTCTTTTTAATACACCACACACTTTATGTTTTAAAGGCCATAAAAGAACAAGTATACAGTAAAGCATTTCTTTTTAAAGTAAAGCATAAAGATAAATGACAATTTAGGGTAGCCTGTTGGTCTGTCAGTAAAGAAATACGATGTCCATGTAAAAAGTTATTTCTTCAACATTTCAGTTGGAATGTAAGCCAAAATAACAGACAGACAATCAAACATAAAAGCTGAACCAATTTGCATTTACTTCGAAACATTTTATTAAAATTAGTACTGCAGCTGACATTGTTGAAAAACAGCTCTCACAGAATTGGATCTACTGCTCATTTTATTTTATTTTCTGTATTATTTTCCCCCGCTCTGGGCTGAGTTGGTGACCTTCAGGCTTTGATCCAAGCTCAGCAGCTGCAAACTCTTCTTGTAGCTGCTGCAATGAGGCTGATCTTCACTTTTCTTTTGAAAGCAATGGGAATGCTGGGAACACTAGGATCTCTCACAGCATGGCGGTTAAACACCATCACATATTTTTTTAGGTACATGATTTATCTGTGTGAGGCTCAGCTCTGACCGCATTGTTTTATTCTCCTAAACATCGTATACTTCCTAACATTTGATTCAACAAAAGAGCCATGTGTTCTTATCACAAGCCGAGAGAGTAGGAAGTTGGTGCGTATCATCGGCCGTGCAGGATTGGCTCTTAAAGCAGCTTCAATGCCGACTGCACATAGCTTCACGAAGTCTTGCCATGCTGTTACACGTTACCTGTATGCAGAGCACAGATGTTGCAGTGGAGGAAGATGTGGTAGCGGTGAGGAATTAGGGATAACGAGTAACAGAGGAGATCATGTTCCACTATTTTAGGTCTTTTTTTTTATCTGTAGTTTTGGTGCGCTATTATTCCAGCTCCTCCCCAATGGATTTTTGATTAGTTGATTGATTGATTAGTTGATGTGATTTCTTTCCATCATGTAAATGGCAACTTAAAAACTGTTAAAATAAATTTACATCAAGAAATAACAATAAAACAGTATCTTGCATCTTCAAATTCTTACGCATCTCAGGTTACATGAAAGAAAAGGAGAAGGAAGAAGTATAAACTGATCTGATCCTGAACCTGTTTATTTTTTTCTAGCTTTCTTAACAAAGTCTCAATTGACTAACAATTTGAAAACTACATTGTGAATAAACAATCAATGCAACATAATTCTCACACAGTGACCCTGAAATAATAATTTTTTACATTCATCAAACCTCCTTTTTCAAATGATGTACCATACCTTATTACCACAATTGTAGTGAGAAATTATATCCACCATTTGCAATGCTTGTTAAAAAAAAAAGAAATAAATTTCTGATTAAAAAAAAAAAAAGTTGTTATACAAAGCATCAAGTGCAAACCAAATGTTACTGTTTATTTATGAATTTAATTATTTTGGAGTGGGTTACCACGGCAACACTATTTTATGTTTGCAAATTTTTTGAAATAAAATAAGAGGAGGAGCAAGTCTAGATAAACATGGATGTGAATCTGAACTAAGAATCAAGAATGAAAGGGCAAAATACTCTCTTAATGTCAATGGCTGAAAAGAAGGACTATAGTATCTCCAGAGGCCTAACTGAAATATTAAGGGCATAGAAAGGGAAGGATGGGAGAAAAGGGAGTGAAAAGGCTTGTGACAAAGAAGCCCCTGAGAGCCAAAGATGATAACAAAAAGAACCGAGGACTTAAGCAGCGGTGACATGGTCAGTCAGTAAGAAACTGACAAAGGTGAAAAATATTTGTGAGGGACAAGGGGAGGTTGTTGGAACGTTAGTTGTGTAAAAAGGGAGCAACATTGATCCCCTCAGTTAACACCAGAGGATTGGGTAGTGGACTAGGATATGAAATGGAATGAGGAAGGGGAGAGTGAGGAGGAGGCTGAGCTCAGTGAAGAAGAACAGGGCACGAGTCCAGCTCACTGATCTTCTGAGCGAGGAGAGCTGAGAAAAAGCACTCTGATCGCCACTCTCTGGCACAAGTGATGTGCTTGTGCCCCGTGTTGAGTGTTTTGATGATGAGCTTTGCACTTGACAGTCATCATATGGAAGCTTAGTCGATAAACTTCATCAGTGCAATACAATTAAATCATTCTTAATGTTATGTTTGGTTTGAGTTAATAAAAAGAATGCAGCACTTGCCAGGGCTGGAGATTCAAATGCTTTGATGGGTATGAGTACAGAATAGTTCACAAGGACACTGTTCGCTTTCTAAAGGAAATGGTTTGAAAAGATGCTCGTGTCCCCAACTATGTCACAACAAACACATCATGGTAACTCTGTGACACTATCTTCAGCTGCTGGCGGAAAGAAAATAAAAGGGACGGAATATGGACTGATTTTGCAAGTTTGGGAGAATCTGAAAACCTCAGTGATCGCTTGTCATAGAGTCGAGTCGATGCATGTGTCAAGAAGCATTTATTTTCTTTTCTGGTGCAGGAGAAAGATGAAATTTGACTCTGGTTTAGGAGAAGAAAACTCTCTGCAGACGATTTTTTACAGGAATCGTGTGCATGTTTATGCTGGTGCCCCACATATTAGTATTAATGTGTTCTAATCAGTCTGAGCCCAAGGGTTGGAATAAATTTACTCAGCTTGGGTCTCAGTATCATAAGAATACTGATTTATTTTTGGTCATACAGAGCTTCAGGAAGTTCAGTTATTTCCAGTTATTGCATAAGGTAACTAATGTTGACCTTCAGTTGCTGTAGTGATTGTAACGGGGCCATTAAAGTTAAATGTGTGGATCTAAGTTTTATGGATGAATCACTTGTGTCGTTGTATTAAAAGCTCAGGCAATTAAACTACTCATGTGCTATCTTGAAATCTTATATACTATATACTTCTATTCATTAGTCTAATAGAGTATTTTAATTTTTTAAAGTTAACTTTTTAAATTGGATATAGCAAATAGCCAATACATTCTCATTTTTACAACCTTACAAGCTCAGTTGTCGCTTCTACTGTTTAATAAACTATAGCCTGGAAATGAATAGACTTCAACTCAAGATTGTTGTAACCAAATCAATTTGGTAAATGTAACCATTAGGCCCAAAGTCAGTAGAACTTTAATTTCTGTATTATGAGACCAAACTCTTACATCTTGTAAATCTCATGTACAATATGAAGCCGATCCTTAGTGGGCGGTGAGTTGTTTTTTTTAAAAAAACTTTTAACCATTTTCTTGTTGTGGCTTGATTACCTGTTTTTTTTTTTTTGTATCATTTGTTTTCCAATGTTCAAAAGTTCTATCACCCAGACACGTAGTTTCACATGTGTGGGTGATGTTTGAACTAAATATATATGGTTATGTATCTCGTCCATGTACGTATTAAATACCTGAAAACTCTTAAAAAACATTGGTACTGGTAAAACCCATTCATCCCACAAAGTTTTAAACGGGCATCATCACCTCCCCAGTGTCATTTCTGGATGATGTGAAAAAAGAATGTTATATTTTCCCAACAGAATGTATGCTTAACCCTCTTATACATGGTAGCCATGTATAGAAATTGAAATATTTCCTTCCTTTTACCATTTCCTCCCTATGTATTCAATGTGCTCCCGTAAATAATGTATAACTTGCCGAGCTAAAAGTCATCTTTTCTTCTGTGGTGTGTCCAAACTCCAGAATGTTCCTTTGTTGGATGGATAAATAGGATGTAGTTAATCCCTTTGTGGTCCAAATCCTAAAACTGTTGTCAATTTTAATTGGCGTAATATCCTAAATGATAGCCGCACCACCTCAAAGTTGTTGTTTTTTAAGTCATCCAATATACATATATTGTTTCCTGCCAGGATTTCAGAAAAAGCATCAAGCAGATGATCCTCTGAGACCATTAGCTCATCTTGCAGTTTATTATTGGCTCTCAGGGCTTCTACTGGTATTTCTGTTACCACTGTACCTTCTACGTCTTTCCAAGTGTCTCAGCTGTGCCATAAAGTAATACTCTGTCGGGATATAGGGTCATTTCATCTTTATCTTTTCTTGAATACGTGTATTTCTAGGCTTTATTGTCAAGTCTTAAATTGACATTAATTTGTGACTTTCTACAAAAATAGTTGAGGACGTACTGTAACTGGTAGGCACTGAAAAAGGTAAAGCATTCTTGGAAAGAAGTTAATTCTAAAACTTAAAAAGGAGATGATGTTCGCCCTCTGTGTATCTGACTTTGTTTTAAAGTAAAAGGTATACAATTAAGTTACATTATTTTAGAAAAGTTCTTTGTCAGTGTAACTTCCTAATATTTAATGTAATATTTTTTCCCATTTCTAGCTATCTAGGGTCCTAATTTCAGTTGGAGGGTCATAATTTAGTGGTAATACCTCACTTCAGTTGTACCCAGAAAGGAGCCTATATTCCCCAGGCATTGTCATCAAGTGTGGGTTATATTGAGGTTATCAGTAAATCATCAGTGAATAGGGCCACTTTTTGCTTCCAGAATGACATTTTGACCCCTGTATGTAATGTCAGAGCTCTTTCATATCTGCTGTCTCACGAGTTCTATAACCATAACGAGCGACTGTGGATCAGGTGGTAGTGAGGTCGGAGGTTCGATCCCAGTCTATACCAGTCGAAGTGTCCTTGGGCAAGACACTGAACCCTAAGTTGCTCCCAGTGGTTGACCAGTGCCTTGCACGGCAGCTCAGTCCCATCGGTGTGTGAATGGGTGTAGGCATAAAAGCGCTACATAAATCAAGTCCATTTACAATAGCAAAGAAGAGTGGCATTATACAGCATTTTTATCTTGTTCTTCTTTCCAATATTAATTAATTTAGCCTGTGGTTTGTCCAATTATATTTTAATGAAAACCAAATTTTAATATTATTTTGTATAAAAACAACCCTCTCAACCTCTTTTGTTTGTCTTTATCTAATGAAAACAGTCTGGTGTTAATTTATTAATGCTGGCAGATTAAATTCCAGTCGTTTTGTTATGTATAACGTGTGTACGTGTTCATGTTTGATCATTTTACCCTGGAAGTTATACATAGATGTTTCTTACCATTAAAAACTGTCAAGGTCTATAAATCATTGAGTTTTATTCAGTTTGTATGTGTTCTATCTCTATCGTGTGTCTTCAGCAAATAAAACTTTGATCCATTTAATAGTGTTTTTCTGACATTTGGGCTACATATAAAGAAAATGGATTTGATGAAGGATTCCGGTGTCCACATCAACCTTGTTTGTAAAAGAATACAAAATGAATAGGAAAGGTTTTTGATATCTAATTATATTGTATAATCCATCTATTAATGTTTTCCTTACATTTTGGCTTAAGACAGAAAGAAAATTTAATATTGGCTGATGACGAGAGAAAATTGATAAATTTTCCCTAATTGCAAAGTTAAAAAGAAACCCATTTTAAAAATTGCCTTCATAAGGAATGAAAAATGTTTGTTACTATCTATGAATAACTATTATGTTTGTGTTGTCTATTATATTTGTGCAAATTATTCAGCAGACAAAATATCACTGAACATATTGATCTAAGTCAAACAAAACAAAGTGCTTTAGTCCGGGGGTTCCCCACCACTGTGCCAGGGTCATTATTGGTTTGTATTTGTGTATTTTCTTGATTCAATAAGTTCAGTTGGGAGCAATCGTTCATAAGCCCTCCTAGTAAACTAGTATTGTTACGAGATAAAACCTTCTATAAAACTGTGACTGTGTTAAAACCCTGTTTATGGATGAATCATTTGTAGACGGGACTGTAAGATTTGCAGATTGTGTGCGTGTTAGACTTTAACCAATCTGAATTAATTGCATTTAAAGGCTTGTAAATGCAACTGAAGGAACACACAAAGCATGTTGATTGGTCACTTTCCAGCACATCTTTTAGTTGAAGTACAGTTCCAATGCTTTATTCACATGTGACATGTAGCACAAGTGAAGAGGGACTCCGGAGACACAATTTAGTCTTAATATTATAGTAGTGCTGCTATATTTTTAATTAGTTGAGACCCAGGTCACTAGACATTTGCTCGCTTCTTTTGATCACCAAAGCGAAGAACAGTGTATGAGCTGTTTCCACATTCAGGGTGAGTCATGGTTCACTTCCAATGGGTGCCTATGTAAGAGCTGTTTCTCGCTGCCGGGCGAACAGAAGCACCCTGTGTTCAGCTTGGCTCCCCGTGTAAGATGGGTATAATGATTTAATGAGTCTGCGCTTCGGGATGAGATGCACTCCGTTTGACTGTTCAGCTGATCTGAAACATGCTTTTAAAACTAAATTACCAACTGAAAATTTAAGCACTGGACCAAATCGGAATTTTAAATGGCACAAATAAGCAGGAGGAGGAGGAAGAAATCACAAACTATTACTGATAAAGGTTTTCACACATGCACGCACAGTACACACATTAACAATATAAAAGAATCAAGTCAATCGAGTCAAAATACAGTTTACATACATTCCAAAGATCAACTGAAGAAAAATAGGGTAAAGTTGACATGAGAATAAGAAAAACAATCCAAACTGTAACAGATAAATTGAGAGGATTAAAAGGGATAAAGCAGCATCTGAAAGGGGAGAAAAAGGCCAATGAAGAGAAGAATGAAGTAAAGTAAAATATTTAAAAAATATTAATTCCAATTATTAGGATTATTTTTGTCACTTTTACACAATTGTACGACTTCTAGTTTATTTTATTGCTAAAGAAGAAAGTGTCGTGTAGATTTTTAAAAACAAACTATTTTCGGGTGTTAATTAAAGGTATAGAGGATGATTTTCCCAAAGTTTAGAAAAGAAACGCCCTCTGTCTGCACATGCGCAACACTCTACCTGTTTCCAAGAGGAAAGAGCTCTGTTTACAAGTTGGAGTCGGCATCGCTCATACAAGCTGCTGGTTTAGCTTACCTTGCACTTTTCCCACTATGTCAGACTCGCCACCGGTAAGTGAAAATCCATTTTGAAAGAACCCGATGTGCACCGAGCAAAAGCACGAGCACGTACAATGGCCTTACGTAAACATATCGTCATAATGATTGACAATTAGGAGGACCAATAGTTAAGATGATCAACCTGGAAGTTGAAGCAAAAATAACACTGTTCACAGTACCTTTTAATAGGAGTGTTTTCTAACATTGTCTTTAAACAGTATGGTTAAAGCCTCCATAAATGGTTTAAAGTGAAAACCCCTTAGAAATAAAGTACCATAATATTTAGATCACACAAAACCAGTATTAGGTTACAGACTTGCCTTTAATGTAGTCAGACTCATAGTTATTTTTTTGTTGTTTCTGTCCTATAGAAAAGATAACATTTCCTTCCTTTCTCTCTTTTTGTAAACATCAATTTTAAACCATAGGACAAAACTGCCCCTAAATAAGCACTGATAATTTCTAATAGAAAGGAGAAATAATCCCCTTTTTTATCTATTGTTTTATTGTTTATTTGATCAGCGCAATGACAAAGTGGATACCACAGCAATGTAATTCCATAAAATCATCCCACATACTGAAACATTTATTTGTTTAAGAGTGGTGCATACACATGGTTGTTTAGAATTGTCTGCCTGTTTTTTAGTCATACTGTTCATCTCTGTTTTGGAACAACATCTCGAGGTTTTTAGCAAGCAAGTTTTCTCATGCTTCAGACATAATCAGTGATGTTCTTAACTTCACAAGGTCCATGAATTTCAGAACCCTCGACAATAAAACTCTTTAGGTTTGACTGAGTGTTTGAGCTGTTACCAGATCTTGACTCATTATATTCAAAGTGGACCATTACTTCTAAGCAGAGTATGTTCCTATTATACAATTAGTCATTATAAAATTATCATTGTTGGTTGTAAATGAGATGCTTCACTTTGAAGCGTTAATTGTTGTATGTCAACATTTATTGCTTATTATTATTCAACGTGTGCATGCTGAGGAACTGCACTGGTCTGTTACTCTCCAGTTTATACGTTAGCAGATATTTAGTGTTTTTTACATTAATTGTGTCAATTTTTTTTTTTTTTTTTCGCGCACAAAGATTGCAAGGATTAAGCTTTTTTTAAAGGAGTTTCTTTGCTCATTTTGTTGATTGTTTGCCTTTGCTTTAAGAAAGAGATGGCCTGATAATGTCCTGTTCAAAGACAAAGGAGACCTATAGTCATGCTGCCAACATCAAGCAGGTTTTATGTATTACCAGCTTAAAGACATACACCACCTTAAAAGTGCTTTTCTGAAAAATGGTTTTTCCTTGAATTGGAAGTGGCCATTTTTGGACGGATGTGACATCATAGCATTGATAGAAGGAAAGTGTTTTCCGTTACCGGCTTCTTCCTGAGATTTTCACGTTTTTATACATTTCTGTAGTGCTTTTCTGCACATTTTTAAAAAGTAGTTTCATTTATCTAAACAGACGACACAAGCACGTATGCAGGAGCTAATTTTACTGTTTCTGTAAACTCTAAACTAAACTATTTTTGAGGGAACAACATAAGAAGAGAGTGCCGTGTTTCACCCTGGGGAGGGGGAAAGGAAGAGGGAGTTAGGGTGGGACATTAGGAGTGATTGACATTAAGCTATTTTAGTTGTGCTGGAAGTATAATGTGATGCTACTGTTGTGCATATTGTGTAAACTAGTGAACCAGTCTGGTGACAATTGTAGCGATTAAAGTGGATGATGCAACACCTCGCTCAAGTATAATGATGGTGGTCGTGAACAGAGAGCGAGGGGGAGTGCTTCCACCTCGAACTGATAGTTGTCGACGTGTCTATGTTTTTCCCCAGTACGAGCTTATTCCAAAGCCTAACGTATGCCAGTGGTGCAGCCATAGCCTAATGTAGGCTACATTATTAACACACAGGACCAGTAGCTGCTTGCTTTGCCAAACAGCAGCAAACAGGAGAGAGACTGGACTTTATGGCTTTCACGGCGAAGAGAATAATCTAGTGATTTTCAGGAGCAAATTTCTGCTAATTGCAGTTCCAGTGCAATTACTTGACTAACCCTGTAGTATGATACACAATCTTTTAATAGAGTTTGCAGTTAGAAGTTCACTAGAGGAACCCTTTAATGTTGCTAAATAAATGTCTGGCTGCAATATTATTATTTTTTCCCCCAATTTCCAAAAAAATGCATAAATGTTTCTGTTCTAATTGTCATTTGTGCTATTGAGCCATTTTACATCACTTTGAGTTTCCTTACACTCACTAATTTGTACGTTTTGCGGCATTGGCTTTTCTTGTTTGTTTTTGATTAAGCCACCTGAGCTCTTCTGCCAATTCCCTTTGCATCAATTTTGCACCATTTCTCTGTCATATATTTGTAATGTCTCTGAGCCCTTCAAGACTTTGGCTCTCCTTGTCTTGCTTGACAAAAACAGTTGAACTCCATTTTTGTTCAGTGGGTGCCGAGCAGGAAAAGGAGTTTGTAGGAAGGGCAAGAGGTGACAAACGGGATGAAGCTCGATAGAAATGGGAAAGAAAGTCCTCTGATGGGGGATTTGGATATCGAAAATGTGAAGGATGAGTAATAAAATATAAAGGTAAAAGTGGAAGGAGATCTAAAGGAATTATCTCTAGGATCATCCAAAGGCCCTCAATGATTACGATCCATCCTTGAATTAGCATTTTTCTCATTTGCAGGAAGTTTTCACTTGTCCAAGTCTTTTTTTTCCCCCTCCTTCAATGTCCTTCAATGTTGCTCAGAACATTTTACCCTTGCAATCCGCTTTTTATATGCAAAGAAGTTCATTGCAGTTGTTAGTTTAGTGAGTGGAGGTGCACACACAATTGATCACAATGAAGGATGCTAAATACTTTAATCAAGGAATTAAAAAAACAACCCAACCCAATTGTTTTGAAACTGTAATTGCTTTCCTGACTGTGATGGATTGCTTTTTGATGGATAAATAGATGATTTTTAAATGTGTAGACTAATTTTCTGATATTATTAAGCCACCTGGTACACTCTCACCTCATATTTTTCAGTGTTTAGAAGATAAATAATTGTTGTCTTTAATGTTAAAAAATAGCCAAGTAAAAGATGCATTAAGGAGGTAGCAAATAAAAGAAACCTGTAGTTTTCTTTTATTCTATAGTATTGGTATCAAATCAACCAAAATCAACAGTGGCTGCTTGAAACATAATTAATAGAAGTAAATGATCTAATGGTAAAAAAAAAAAATAAGTGAGAAGAGAAGGAAAACTGGCAGAAAAGCAGAGCATGATTACAGATGGTGTAATTAAGAAAAAAGGATATGGAGAGCAGGAGACGGGAATGTGTACTGACCTACTTTGGAAGATTTTCGTGCTGCGTCTGGTATCCAATATGCAGCCCAGAGAGGGATATAGGGCAAGATGTTTGACGGTTAAGTTGACTTCAAAGCTATGGAATGGAATACTTGTTCTCTGTTTACTGCTAGGTTTTCCACTCATTGTTCACTAGCTTTCGCTTGTTCACTCACACCTGTTTTAATTTTCTTTGCATATGGTAAATATTTTGGATGGGTTGGATTTTCTCGTCACAGTGTACTTTTCCTTGTATTAGAAAATAAAATAGATTGAGAATGTTCTATTCATTCACAGGTTATTATAAAGATTTGAATATAAGCATTCAGAAAAGGTGCTGTATTGTCCATGACCCTAGTACAGTATGTGTGCGGCTATGATTTGGGGACTTTAGTCTACATAAGCTATTAAATACATGAATTCTACTTATTTACTTTTTAATTGTAAGTGGTGATACAAACCAATTTAAAATGTAACTGATTTGAGCTGTCATAATAGAGTACAATACGTTTTACAATAAATGAACCACTACCTACAACTTTGCTAAGCTTTTTGATAGTTCAAGCTTCAGTAATTTGAGGTATATATTTTTAAATTGGGATTTATGTCTGAACGTTATTGTAATTTTTTGTTAGACTGAAACAAACAAACTGAAACTGAAAAAGAAATGACTTGAATCATTCTAAACTTTATCCCTGGGCTGAGATATGTTTAATATAGGTAACTAAAAAATTGTTTTTAAATATCAATGCACCATATTTTAACCGTAACCCTCTTGTTTCTTTTCCCAAACTTCAAATAATTCCTTTGCAGTAATTTGGATCGATTTAACTCATGCATGCATGAGGGTTCATAGAATTGATTTATATGAAAAGCAAGTGTGACCTTTTAACACACTGCTCTATTCTTATACAACAGGTTTATTATGTAAATCCTCCACACACGGGCATCTGGATCATGAGGCTTTATTGTTGTATGAGCCCTGGCTGTTAATTACTCAGCGACTTATCTTAAAGTACATTGATGTACATAATTAATATAACAAAGGCTCTAGATTATTCTTTAAATCAAAAAATCTTGATCCATGTGGTGCAATCATCGCAATATTGAAGCAACATGTTGCTTGGAGAACGAAAGGGAAGCAATTTTAGATTATGGGAAATAGACATGGCCTGGAGGAGTATATGGTGTTGATGCTTTGTGGAAGATAGTGAGTGGCTTGACAGCATTAATGAAAGTTTAACCATGTGGGTGAGCCCAAAGGGGCAAAGGTTTCCACCACAGGGGGAACGCTGAAGTGTGTCGGAAAGAAAAAAAAAAAAAAAAAACACACATTTTGTTTGAAAATGTCAACAAACATCTTTTCCCTACTAAACAAACATATTATCAACAGTAATAAAAAATCCCAGTCCTAAACATGAAGCAAATCACCAACATCTAACCTACCCTGACAAGAAAATCATTAGAAAACATGCTGGAGACGGAATCATTTGAACCCAATAGAAAACCAGATTTCCAACAAAATCTGAACTTGTAATCAATTGCACACTTTGATAATTCTCACCCTCTCTGTAAAATGCAGTCCCTGCTTTTCATCATTACCAATATCTCAAGTGAAAATCAATAAGAGTGCGAACCTTGTAGCTTTGCAGCAGGTACAGGTTTTTTTTTTTTTTTTTTTTTTTTTTTTTTTTTTTTTTTTTTTTTTTTTTTTTTTTTTTTTTTTTTTTTTTTTTTAGAAAGGATTTTTTTGGCTCTAGTGGCCTTTATATGACAGTTGCTTGACAGGAAAGGGGGTCAGAGAGAGCAGGGAATGACACGCAGGAAAGGGTCCCAGGCCGGGAATCGAACCTGGACCCGCTGCAGGTGAGGAACTATAGCCTCTGTACATGGGGCGGGCGCTCTACCCACTGAGCTAAACACCACCCCAGGTACAGGTTTAATATATTGACAGCACTAATTACATTGGGAGAACTCAAAGAAGCAAATGTTTCCACTGTAAACAGGTTTCCACTGGTTTACTATCTGCAGCTGATGTGCATCATGTTGCCTTTCTATGTGTAAACATTATTTTTGCAATAAAGATGTGAAGTGAGAAAGAGCTTAATATATGTTGTGATGCACTGCCTCACATGGGCCATACCATACCTCAGTGGTATCTGTGATTGTGTCCCTGGGCAAGGCACTTCACCCACATTGCCTAATATGAATGTAGTGTGTGTGAGTGAGTGTTTGTGGTGGTCGGAGGGGCCGATAACGCCTCATCTGTCAGTCTGCCCCAAGGCAGCTGTGGCTACAATAGTAGTTTACCACCACTAATTGTGGAGTGAAAGAATAATCCCTTAATTCTGTAAAGTGTCTTTGAGTGTCCAAAAAAGCGCTATATAAAATTGATGCACAAAATATAATTTTCTTCACTTGTTGCCTCCGCCAAGAGTTTCACAAGGTTTTCTTTATTTGTTTGTTTGTCTGTTAGCAGGATTACGTCAAAAGTACTTTTTGACAAGATTTTAAAGTAAAGTTAGACCTTACGCCATGGAAGATCACATTGAATTTTAGAGAGGATTTGGATTAATGGACTTATTCTGGATCAGCTAGAAAAATCTAAAATTCTCTATCTTTAATCATTGGCAAAATTTCAATAACTCATATCTCGATTCGTAATTGGCCGATCTTTATGAAATCTGACTCAGTTATGTTGGGTTGGTTTCTCAGTTATCCCACACCAAGTTTCACCCAGATCTGGTCCAGATTGCGTATTTTATTTCAATGTTTAGAAAAAATGGTGGTGTCCATACATTTGGACCTACTGTATAGTTATTAATGGGAATAGACATTTTGAATTGAAGTTTAATGCATAAGGTTGACATTACCCTGTCATTAGCATGGATAAGGTGTCATGAAGGGTGTCATTAAGTGTCGGTGGCCAAATTCTGACATCTTCTCCAAAATGATGACACCATTGGAGCTACAGTATGTTGGCGTTTTTTTGGGTTATGTGGAGGGATCTAGTGGGGTTAGGTTGGGCCTGATAGCCTTCATGACACCTTATTCATGCTAATGACAGATGTCATAATAATGACATTGTTATGTACAAAACTTCAAGTCAAGTGTTACCAACATTTCTTACACAATGATCAACTGCAAATATCTGGTAAAGAGGATATTTGGTGCTTGGTGGAGATTTACGCTTTCTCAGCATTTTTTGCTTTAATTTGTTGTGTTTATGAAACTTTTAGTATTTAAGAGAGAAAACAAAGAATCACATTAAGAGTCAAACAACTTTGAATCATTTTCATACTTGTATACATCCTGCCCACCAATAGTACGAACCCTTACATTGCAGTTACTTTTAAGATTTACAGACGACCAAATGCTTAACGATAGATGAGTGAATTAAAGATGTGTGAATATGGATTGAAAAACACGGTGACGCTTATAAAAAGGGTTTGTCTGGTTGGTCCTTTGTTAAGTACTTTCTTCTCCAGGATGGCACTCAACAAGAGTCAGTTTTTTAAATATTAAAGCCTAAAATGCAACAGTTTCCCAGAGCTGATGAAATCTTGATGATATTTTGAATGTACTGTTGTCATGTTAGACTTTGTTCTGGCTCGACCCTAGAATGTTTAGATTCTCGAGCCTACATCACTGTTCCAGTGAGCCTTCTAAAGTCAGGCACCTCAGAGAGTGTGCACAGGGATGTCCTGAGAGGGCAGTGGAGATTTACTTGTATCCACTGGTGTGGATCTTGACACGATGGACATTTAACTCTAGATCTGGGTCCATTCTGATCCAAACAGCTTGTATAGTCCATGTATATGGGCACGAGTACTTCTTGTTTGTCTGTTCTTAGACAGTGTGTGTTGACTAATTTGATAACAACTAGGGTTACAAAGGGGCAGAACATTTCCAATAATTGTCCACGGAAACTTAAACTCAGGAATTTTTGAATATTCAGAAGTATAAACTTTTCATGGGATTTATTTATTTAAATTAACTGGAAATTATGATTAATTAACTGTATCGTATCCAAACATAAATATTAGCACTCATGCTAAATCGTGCAAGTAAAAAGACAAAATTTCAACTAGGGTTGCCAAATTACAGGAATTAACGGGAAAAAAAGGGAATTTACAAACCTGAGAATGAATGAGGTGATTGTTTGCCATTGGATGTATTTCTGTGTGATGGGCCTTTGTTAGTTAACAACTAAAGTCAAAATAGTTTGCTGGGAAATAGTGTTTACTTCACACAAACATATTTTGGACCATGGCCTGAAATCTTGCTGCTGGAGGTCGCACAGAAAATGTATATAATTGGTGAACAAAGAGAACAGATGGAAAAACACACTAAGTCAGTGAAAGAAAGGAAGGAAGGAAGAAAAGAGTTTAACTGAGCCAAGAAAGTAAAGATATATAAAGACAGGGATAGCCGTAGGGAAGTAGACACAGTGGGATGAACAGGAAAAGTGAGGCGGTTAATAGATTTGTGAAAATACAAAGAACTAATGGTTAAAAGAAAAGAACTAGAGGTGAATCTGAAAGACTTAAAAAAAAGTGTAATGTGTATATGAAAATCGGTGAGTTTTTTTTATTATGGTTTCTAAGAAATCTACTGAACTATCAACGCTGCAAAATAACAGTCATTTGGTTCAACATTTACCTTAAATTCTGTGGATTAAACACACTACTAATACCAAGCTGCCCTTGCAGAAATTGTACAATTACCTGTGACCTCAAACATGCTTCACTGTTAGTGTTGTATACTCTTCTTGTACCAAACTTCAGCTCATTGGGGAGAAAAATTTGAACAGAACATGACCTTGCAAAAGTCAAAACGTCATATTTTGACCCTGTAGTTCAGAACAACAGCTGTGATCTATTTCCAATGCATAGTTCAGTCTTTGTTGCAATATTCAGATCCAGGTATGGCTTTGAGCTACTCTCTTATGAAGCTTTCTGGATAGTAGATGTTTGCCCTCAAAGTTTAGGAGATAAAGAGTTTTTTTTAGGGCTGCCCCAAAACCAAAACCATGAGTATGTTTCTTGGGAGTCAACCCATTTTCACATTTAGCCTTGAAAGGAGAAAAGTTGGACGATCTTTCTAAGACCTGAAGCCACGAAGTGTTGACCAAGTAGTGGAGGTTGTGACTGTTTCTGTGTCAAAAAGATTGAAGAGAGTTTTATTTTAAGTTTGTCATAATTGGTGAGCATTGCCAAGGTTAAAATATTTCCTAAAAAGAAAACGCTGTGTACATTACCAGACAGATTGGTATCATGTTTTTTTTTTTTACCAAGCCCTCAGGGGAATTCTCAACTCTGCATCTAAAACAGAATTTTTCAGCTTGAAAATTTAAACTCAGCTGGTTTTTGTAAGCTTCTTCTCACCTATAACCACTCCATGTATTGATTCATTTTTATTGCTCAACATTACCATAGCACCCTTCTGCTCTTTTTCTCCCAGTTTGGCGTTTTTTGTCTCATTTTTCCTCTCCTTCTGCTCCTTTACTCTGTAATTGGTTCACCTTCAGTCAAGCTCACATATTGTAGTTAGTTTTTGGGTTCTCTGCTTCATCGACAGTGAATTCTGAAAGAAATATGAAAAATGAGGCTTCCCTTTCAGTCCCCTAGGAAAGTGAATGTCAGAAGATCAACAGTTTGAGGGCCAAGGATGTGATAAATGAGGCTTAGTGGAGAAGTTAGTAACTTTGAGGCACAGAGCGAAGTGAATAAAAAGAGAATTACGCTCAAAGCTTAATGGCTCGAGTAGTGTTCTGGAGAGTTTCAGTTTTGACTGAAGTCCTGCCAAGAGTCACTTGAGCCTGACTAGTGACTTGGACCTATACCACTTCATGCCTCAATGCGACAAATTAACATTCCTGCTTAAGAATATCTTTTTTCCACTTTTTTGCATTTGAAATGTAGCACTGTCTGATAAATGATTCAAACATATGATCTGTATTGCGAGGAAGCCGCTTTACATCTCATGTGCACTTGTGTATTAGTTAGACCACCCATGAAACCTTTACTAAAGCTATTAGCGTGCTGTAAATTATTTATATTCAATTAACACACGGTGCACTAGACCAAATGCTGAAGCAGCCTGGGGGGGAAAAAGTCTTCCATTTTGCAGCTAGTAATAAAGCACAAGTGCATTTAAAAATGTCAAGATTATGGAAAACTGTTGTTGACACCATAAGCTTGTGTTTTGATTGCGAAAATACTAAAGAGCGTATCATCAAAGTTTGTATTTGTGATCATTTTTGCTTGAGCAAAAACTAAAAAAAATGCGTAAGTTATTGGATTAATATGAGTTAATTCTTACATTTCCACAGATAAATTATTTACCTTTTTCAAAATGTACAACAAGCAGTTAACAGCTGAGTCCTCACAATTTGAATATTTAAATCACACTATACAATATTAAAGGTTCTGTGAAGTGTGAAGTCAAATAATTAAGCAGCTGAAATTTGTTTTTTAGGAAATTTATTTTGAAATTTACTTTGTTCTCCTGACATGTTTCGACTGCCAACTGTCAGTCTTCCTCAGAGGCATCCTTATGAGTTCTTTCTGGGCGTGGCCAACTTGAGAGTTTTCTCCACCTGGCCAAGCCCCCTTTTTCCCAATGGTCTCTGGAGAAGACAAAATGAAATTACTGGAATTAATTCAGCAGCTGACTGATGTTAAAACGGAAGATCAATAATCTGGAAAATCCAAAAAATCAATCGTTAATTATTGAAAATCTGTTTGTAATTAAATCGAGACTTAAATGATCAGAATTAAATAAGGAAATGTGGCTGATGAACCATCCCTACTAGTTGAGTATCTTAATGAGTGTTTTATGGTACGATAGAACCGTAGGTTTATAGTCGTATAAATGAAAGTACTGCTTGTATTAATTAGCATCTTGCTTGCATCATCATTGTGTTTAGCTGTACAGTCTCCAATTGCAGCTTTATTTCTTTCTAACTAGTATTTTAATTAGCACTGAACTTGCTTTGGTTCTCATTGATGGAGTGCTGACACTAATAGACTCTGCAGGGTGGTGTTGTGTTGCTATTATTGTTATATTGGTGTGCCTTGGCTTAAAATAAATGCCTATTTGATTTTCTTTTCAGAAAAAATGACATTTATTTGTAAGAAATGGGAAAGTACTAAACGTGAGACTCCTCATCAGTGCATAGCAGCAAGAATGAATCATGGGAATGGAACTATGCAGACTTAATGGGCACTAAGTCAGCAGTCGTATATGGTTTATTGGTGCTAATTATGAGAAATCCTCTGAATGAATTGCGAGTGATTTAGCTCGGCGATCCAGCACATTTCACGCTGTGTGCTTATAATTTCGGTTTCCACTTGACCCACATTTTCTGTGGGTTTTCATTTGTAACTCTCTGTAATTCTGCTTCCATGTCCGTTACCTGAGCTGTGACTGGCTTGTGGGTTTCTTTTCAGCTTTTCTTTATTTTTGTTCAGCATACTGTAACAGCAAACATTCATCTTGTTCTGTTTAATTATTCTCAGGACATTGGTCGAACAGGCTGGATTATACCTACTAATTTGATCTAGAATCAATATACATTCATTCTTTAGGAGCCAAATTGTGTTTGATTCCACATGCGCTCTATGCATGCACCATTGCCAGTGTTTGGAATAACGGCGTTTAAAATAACGGCGTTATGTAACGGCGTTTGTTTTTCAGTAACGGGGTAATCTAACTAATTACTTTTTACGCCGTTCCAACGCCGTTATCGTTACTGAACGTTAAATGCGGTGCGTTACATGCATTGATTAAATAAACTGTTATCCGAAAGCATCCCTGGCTTCTTACTCAGCTGTAGTGATGAGTTGGGTTAAAAACAAGGTGAGCGATTATGATTGACTAAGTCGACGTGCCAGCACACGCGACACACACACACGTGACACACACACACACACACTGCAGATTTGATGATGCAGCAGAGATGGCGAGCGTGGAGCATTCTGATGAAAAGTTGTCATTTTTAAGGTGACGATACAAACACTACTTTAAATTAATTGTGGTCAAAGGCAAGAACGTGTATGTGAAGTGTTCATTATATCCAGGAGTGAAGACTTTGTCCACATCTGTTGTAAGCAACTCGAATTTAATGAAGCACCTCACAACGACACACGTATCAAAAAAAATCTGAATTCTTTGACATATAGCAACTTTTTTTTTTTTTAACAGTAACGCAAATAGTTACTTTCCTTGGTAATGAAATACTTTCATTATAGAGTAATTTAGTTACTAACGCAGTTACTTTTTGGAACAAGTACTTGAGTAACTATAACTAATTACTTTTTTAAAGTAACGTTCCCAACACTGACCTTTGCACACCTCACTGCTATCCTTTTTGTGTATTTTTATTGTAACTGTATAATGCACCCTATATTATTCTGTGCATGTATATCCCAGTCCCCTGAATTGCTTTGAAGGAAATCATTGAATTTTCACAGATTTTCCTCTTATAACAGATATTTTGTACATGAATCTAGTTAAATGGACTTACCTACAATTTTTATTACTGTAAAGAAAATGATTTTCAATAAGTTAATCATAATTATTCTATTTATATAATAATCATTTGTTACAATAAAGCTGCTCGTAGAGGCCCAGATCATAGAAATTGATCATTTACAAAAAGAAAGGGAAAAGGTTGAAATTGCTGCTTAAAAGTAACCAGGCCATTGACATTTTCGCGCATTGCATTGTGGGATATGGAGTCCTGTAGACGGATGTATAGAATTGTCTTTCCTTCATTCTTACCGTGATTTTTTTTTTTTTTTTTCACCATACGAGTACAGTTGTTCACTGGACACAATTGTTGTTCAAGTTATTCCTTTGATATCCAAGTGAAGTAATAACACTTCTATGCATCCGTTTACCAAACATCCCACAATGCATTGCACAAAAATGTCAACAAACACTGTGTTTACCATGGAGATGAAAACAAACTTTCAAGCTTGCAATTTTAACCTTTCTTTCTTTTTTTTTGGAGTTAATGATGTTCAATTCACTGATCTATGAAGTATACACTATGAATTTATCTGATAAAAATTGATATTTTAATAAGATTTATTAACAATTTTGCTTTTAAAACACATTTTGGAAAAGGCTTGAGTTGATTTTTTTTCAAGAAATATAGAAAATTGTTATATTCAACGCAACTTTTTGCCACTGTTAAGATAAATAACGTAATGATGGTGCCAAAAATTAGGTAATTAACCAATACACCTCACCAGTTATCTGAAAGCTTTTTTTACTTTCCTGTGTTAATCACCTGCTTTAATTTTTTTTTACATAAAGCAAAGCAAAAGCAAAACCTCTTTTCTGGTGTAACATTTGCTAAAGTCTTTGATCGTGATCTATAATCTCTAAAAGGATTTATGACAATGTTAAATGACGTTGTTTTGATTTTTTTTTTTTTTTTAATCTAATCTATTCAAATTTAAAGCTGGAATCAGTTCACCTAAATAATTGCCACCAATTCTTTAAAAGACATCCACTCAAGATAAATGAATCAGTAAACAAGACACTGGGGATGTAACCAAACAATAGACAGAGAAGATGCACAGATCAGTCTAATTCATCATCATTCCTAAAACTGACACTGGTAAGTGGATGTTCAACATTTAAATGAGGTTTTTTTTCTTCTCTGGTTTCATACAGCTTTGATTTTTGCCTCCCAACTCCTCTTCACAAACATCCTCTCGACAGACGTATTCAAACAGAACATGTTGCTTTGCTCTAACAGTTAAAAGAACTCTGTTAATAAAAATTAGTCACTACATGTTGGCACTCACTCAGTGGGCACATTATGTCATGGGCAACTCCCAGATGTAACAACGGAAGAGGCTCCAGGCTGGCTCCTGGTGTTTGAAAAACTTTCCAACAACAACAGGCTAACATTAAAGCCAGAGTTCCAGGAAAACACAATTGCCTTTGAGCTAATCACGTGTGCTTCGTCTTCTCTTGTTTATTATTTTTTGTCAGTGAACGGCAGTCTCAGCCAAATGCCTGTCTTGATTGTGCAGCTGCACGGTTATGCGCTTTTGTGGAGACTGAATAATAGGTCTGCGTAAACAAGGGTTTATGCTTTTCTGACTTGCGGAGGAAGACACATTTTTATAATAACTAACAGCCACCACGGTAACCTTGGGCAGGTATCTGTCACTTTATCACAGTGATCACAGTAGTCTGCATTAACCGCTGCATTATCTTTGAACATATTCCTGTGGTGTTACAAAGGGCCAGGGAACCGTTTCACAGCAGGGAAGCTTTAATGAATGGAGCAGATAAGTAAACAGTCGTAGTAGACTGTTCATGAGAGTTTGAGTTATCAGTCGTTTCACTGCTGCTGTGAAGGCAAAATGTAAATGAAACCGATAAGTGATGCTTGGCAATAATAGCCAGTGGTATGCAGGGTTAGGATCAGTTATAATTGTAATTGTGTAATTGATTATTAACTACAATTATTGCGTAATTCTAATTCTAATTGAGTTTAGATATTTGACTTTCTAATTGAAATTACCATGAAAATTCTATGAAAATTGACAATTATAATTGAACGCAAAACTGGGGAGCCATGTTACAGTTCTATGTACAGTTCTACACATATGTAGTTAACATTTATGAATAAAATGTGTTTCATATCAAGCGTTCCCACATTTTACCATTAAAAAAAAAAAAAAAAAAACTAAAACTAACCAAAGTATTTGCCACAGAACCTATAAACAAGCAAGAAAAAATACAATGGAGTGAGTGAGTTTGTGTCAGGGTTGTTATACTTTTTAATTTAATTTGTTTTACTTTAAGTTTTTCAGATTTAACAAGTAAATAAAAAAGGGGGTGAAAAAGGAAGTGGTAAATGAACATACATAATTTAAGACCTGACAAAATATAATATCAGACCTAGTTTTCAAAATTTTAAATCATCAAATTTAGTTGTTCCTAGTTTGTTCATGTTTCTTTGCCTTTTCTGAAAAGTGCTTTAAATGAGTCATACCTGTTTTTATCCATGCTGGGTCTGATCCTGACTATTGAAAAAGGAGGCAGGGAAAGCAGAATTATTTAGTTTCTCTTTCTCCATTTTGCCTCTTTCCTTCTATCGTCCCACAGCTTTACCTGTCAATCAGCCACTCTATGACGGACGACTGTGACATCAGCCCTCCCATGGCGGGAGGGGCTGTTGTGTAACTTAGCGGCTGCGTTCAACTCTGCGCAGCTGCCATCCATAGACTTGTATTGAAGAGGAGTTACTGCGCATGCAAAACTTTTAACGAGAGTGAATGGAAAAGATTATTGCGCCCCAAGGCCGTAACACGTCACCAATCAGACACAGATGAACAAAACAACTTTACTCATAATTATAATATTTATTCTGATTATCTAAATACAGATATAAATTTGTTTTGTAGTATTTTTAATTCATTATTATGTATTATTCATTATTATATACTGTATAAGATGCATGTTTTAGTTGCCAAATTCCCCCTGGATTGACTGTTTGGTAGATGTGAAAATATAGTTGTACGTCTTTCAGTAAAGTAGCTCATTTGTTCCCCATTTTCTTATCTTTGAGAAAAGTTGGAGTGTTTTTCCACCAGGAGGATAGAATACATACACAACCTTGTTCTATGAAAATTGTTGGTAAAAGCTATTCTGTGGAGAATGAAGCTACTTTTACCTCCACAAGCTTATTTTGAGCCTGGCTCCCAACTGCCATATATCAGCTACTATTTACAGGGACGTGATTGTACCCTCAGGCATCGCTCTGTGTGCTCGAGCTCCCCAAACCCCAGCTAAATTATAAACTGTTATGGCTCAGCAGCCAATGTTTTTAAAATTCAAAGACGTCAAACTTGGTATCACGTTCTTTAGATGTATAGCCTCTCTGACTTGATGAAAATGTTGTCGATGCAAAGGAATTGACAGAGCTATTTCCAAACAAAACCAAAAAAAGTGCAAGAGTGGAATTTCTTGACACTCAGACACTTAAAGTGCTGATGACCAGCCCTGAGCCATTTCAAACAAACGGGAGTGCTGGGCTGCATTAAAAAAAAGCTCAATCTGGAAATTGCCGCTTTGACATTTAAAGCAACGCATTCGTTGCCACGTGAGTCAGACTCCATGACAGTTAGATGAAGTCAAAATGGAGTTTAAAACCAAGAAAATACAGATAATACTCTTTAACTGGAGAAACGGGGAAACACGATGTTTTTATCAAACTCCAGTGTCTGCCAGAGATGCAATGACGGGTTGTCAGAGCAACAAAAGCATTCCTTGATAAGTTGAGGCTTGACGTGCTTGGTTAGCGTAATTTGTCTGAATGTGACGTAGTTATTTACCTGGCATCAAAGTGATTGATAGCATGGACAAACTGGCAACCATGCAGTCCACACACGATGTCCGACAACAGGGTACAAATCAGTGTTAAGGTTTCATTTATTCAGACAACTTTCTTTCAGGAAATTTACTTTGATCTCCTAACATGTTTCGACTGTCAACTGCCAGTCTTCTTCAGAGGCGTCTGCTGATCGCTTTAATGTTTTCTTGACTGCAGCATAATAATTCCAGCCAGTTCATTGTGTCTTCTTTCTTTAATTCAGACAACTTTATTTCTTTCAGAGATCACAGACGCCTTTGAAGAAGACTGGCAGTTGACAGTCAAAACATTTCAGGAGATCTGAAAGGAAGTGGTCTGAATAAATAAAACCTTAACATATTATTCAAAGTGAACTGGGTGGAATTATAGAGTGACAATCATTTTTATTTAGTTTCAGTCCATCAGTTTTTGACTAAAATGCCATTTAGTTTTAGTCCAAAATTAGTCATCAAGAAAATATGGCTTAGTTTTAGTCAACTAAATGACAAGATTTTAGTCAACCAAATCCGTTATAGATAGTCGACTAAAATATACAGCATCAGAGCTCATGCATTCATAAGATTCAATTACCATTGATCAACTTGATATGGGATGGTATTAGTGTTTGTAAATACACACAGATTTGATCAAATGCAGTTCTAATTGGATTTTGTCTCATGTGACAAAAATTATTGGTTGACAAAAATATAATATATTTTGATATGGTTTTCATTCTCATGTATTTATTTATGAATATTTTTGCCATAGTGTAGTTAATTTAGTGTAAACTTAGTCAACGGAAACTGTGACAAGACTTGTGCCATAGTGTAGTTACATTGATTACATGATTTTAGTTGACAGAAACTGTGTAGTTAAATTTTGTGTAAAATAAAGCTGTGACAAAAAAAAATGTATTGAACAAAATGAACACCAAAGGCAGTGGGTACATTGATAAGGAACGAGGACAAAGACAAAAACCTACTTAGAAAAAACACATTAGGACTATACGACAAAATAATATTGAGTTATTGTTAACTCATCAATGTGTCATTGATCAGAAGTAAAGACTGAGTTAACATGGACAGCAGCAATTTCCTGTATGACAGTTTAATTGATATTTGTGCAGTGCCCGTAGGAAGTGTGTATTGCTATAGAAAAGTGTGAGCTTTTTCATGGATGGCTAAATGAGGTTGTGTTTGAAGGTGGGACGTCAGGGACATTTAGGTTTGTTGTGAAATGTGTAGAGTGATAACTGTTGTGTTTTCATATATTTTGGCTTTTAGCAAGGACACTGTAGGGAGTTGAACCCCATTCCATTAATGTGAAAGTACCACTACCGGTGCCTTCTGATTTTTTAGCCATTGGGGAAAAAGCAAAAACAGTGTTGCAACAGCATGATATTTGAAAGTGTTTTGAAGGCTAAATCTGGTTAGCTTTCTGTTTTGAGTATAATTAAAGGGTATGTATGGTCAAATATTAAGTATGATTTTGATATCCATCATGGTTATGCTGTTGCATTGGTGTTAAACACAAACCTTTAGTATCTTTAAACAAACATGTTAAGTTTTGAATAATTCGTTTTAAGCACAGTGAAGATTTTATTAGAAGGAGAAATAGTTCAGTAATGGTGAAGGTTAGTGTTAGTGAGGGTCATTGAAATAATAAACGGTAAATTATTAAATACTAGTACAGTGCCCGTTGGAGGTATGTATTCATATAGTAGGAGCTTAAGTAGAGTTGTCAATTATGGCCAAATGAGTATGTGTTTGAAGGTTGGATGTACAAAGAGGTGTACACACTCTGTACTCTGTAGTGTTATAAGGGGTTTATTTGCAGGTGCAAACTCGTTTTTATATTTTTTTTGTTTGGTGTATTTTTCTGTAATGTATGTTTTTTTGGAGTCTTTATGTGTATTTTTGTGCATTTTTTGGATATTTTTGTGCATTTCTGTTGTCGTTTTGTGTACTTTGTTTAGTTTTTTGTTTTATTTTACTATTTTAGTATATTTTAATTTTTATTATAAATACCTTATGTGCGTGTGTGTGTGTTCCCGTGAAATGTTTGAGACACTGATGACCAAACTCCCTCGCTATTGTAGCGCCAATCAGAAAAGTAACAAAATGGCACACGCACACGCATCAGCCGTGTGTGTGTGTTTACATTATAGCCGCAAGCATCTTAATACATACAGTGGGGCAAAAAAGTATTTAGTCAGCCCCAAGTTGTGCAAGCACTCCCACTTAAAAAGATGAGTCTTGTAATTTTCATCATACGTATACCTCAACTATGAGACAAAATGAGAAAAAAAGAAATCCAGCAAAATCACATTGTAGGGTTTTTAATGAATTCATTGGTAAATCCCTCGGTAAAATAAGTATTTGGTCACCTACAAACAAGCAATATTTCTGGCTCTCACAGACCTGTAACTTCTTCTTTAAGAGGCTCCTCTGTCCTCCATTCGTTACCTGTATTAATGGCACCTGTTTGAACTTATTATCAGACACCTGTCCACAACCTCATAGTCACACTTCAAACTCCACTATGGCCAAGACCAAAGAGCTGTCAAAGGACACCAGAAACAAAATTGTAGACCTACACCAGGCTGGGAAGACTGAATCTGCAATAGGTAAACAGCTTGGTGTGAAGAAATCAACTGTGGGAGCAATTATTAGAAAATGGAAGACATACAAGACCACTGATAATCTCCCTCGATCTGGGGCTCTACGCAAGATCTCACCCCGTGGGGTCAAAATGATCACAAGAACGGTGAGCAAAAATCCCGGAACCACACGGGGGGGACCTAGTGAATAACCTGCAGAGAGCTGGGACCAAAGTAACAAAGGCTACCATCAGTAACACACTACGCCGCCAGGGACTCAAATCTTGTACTGCCAGACGTGCCCCCCTGCTTTAGCCGGTACATGTCCAGGCCCATCTGAAGTTTGCTAAAGAGCATTTGGATGAACCAGAAGAGGATTGGGCGAATGTCATATGGTCAGATGGAACCAAAATAGAACTTTTTGGTAAAAACTCAACTTGTCGTATTTGGAGGAGAAAGAACACCATACCTACTGTAAAGCATGGGTGTGGTAACATCATGCTTTGGGGCTGTTTCTCTGCAAAGAGACAAGGACGACTGATCCGTGTAAAAGAAAGAATGAATGGGGCCATGTATAGTGAGATTTTGAGTGAAAACCTTCTTCCATCAGCAAGGGCATTGAAGATGAAACGTGGCTGGGTCTTTCAGCACGACAAAGATCCCAAGCGCATCGCCTGGGCAACGAAGGAGTGACTTTGTAAGAAGCGTTTCAAGGTCCTGGAGTGGCCTAGCCAGTCTCCAGATCTCAACCCCATAGAAAATCTTTGGAGGGACAGCCCCTAAACATCACTGCTCTAGAGGAGATCTGCATGGAGGAATGGGTCAAAATACCAGCAACAGTGTGTGAAAACCTTTTGAAGACTTACAGAAAATGTTTGACCTCTGTCATTGCCAACAAAGGGTACATCACAAAGTATTGAGATTAACTCTTGTTGTTGACCAAATACTTATTTTCCACCATAGTTTGCAAATAAATTCATTAAAAATCCTACAATGTTATTTTCTGAATTTTTTTTTTCTCATTTTGTCTCTAATAGTTGAGCTATACCTATGATGAAATATATAGGCATCTCATCTTTTTAAGTGGGAGAACTTGCACAATTGGTGGCTGACTAAATACTGTAGCATAATATACGAAGAAACACTCACCTTGCGCAGAACAAACGATAATTATAGTGGAGCCGTGTTGTGGACCCATCCGCTCACAAAAAAGTTAATTTCCTCTGTCTGAAAAAGCAGATAGTTTGTGATAAGGTCGGCTATTGGCCGTCAGCACAGCCGCCGCCAATAGTCATGGAGACTGAGGAGGAAGTGAACTCCATGACCCTCTATTTAAATGAAGTTTGTGATCACGAGAATAATTTTAAATAACCATGAAATATTAACTTAAATAACTTTTTGCAGTACAAAAACGTTTTTAATATTGAACTTTTTTAAACCCAACCAACTGCGACACAGTGACGTCATGACCCTGAACCAGAAGTTGCGCGCTCAATACCGCGCTCATTACCGAGAGTGCCGTACTCTTAAAATTACTGTTTTGAACGATATTCATGCATGTAACAAAATGGGAGTAATTCAGTCATCATGAATGTACATCATGCAAGAACATACAGGTTGGCACACGTGTACTTACCCACATAGACACACACAGCTTTATGTTGAGTAGCACCTAATTCTAGTAATGTGTTGGTTACGAACAAACCCGCTTGGCTCATTGGTAGCCGCTTTGCTTCTCTCTCTCTTTTTTTTCTCTTTAAGCCGCATTTGATTGGTCAATATGTGTTACGTCTCTGTCTGCGCTGAGCAGAGGGGAGAGGGGCTATGGTGTCACATTAGTTGCGCTCGCGGTCCCTCTATCAGGCAAATTCTTGCACGTGTTTATGTGGGGGTGGGATCTCCAGCATTTGGCTCTGGTGCGCATGTGGCTAGGGTGTGCTGTGATTGGCTCTGGTTCCTCCGACTGACAAATTTATGAAATGTATGAAATTTATTGACGGTATCTTTGCAGTCCAATCAAATCTGACGTCGCAAACCCCTGAACCAAGGAGCAGCCATGTTGAAAGTCTCATGGCAGTCTGATCCTGATCCACAGAGATATTTGAGGAACACATAGACACATACAGACAGAGTCCTTGCTTATATAAAGAGATGATTGCTTTTATCCAAAGCAACCTAATGAGAAACAGGTATGAATAAACATTGTTTGGCATGAATGTTGGCAGCGGTGCAGATTTAACTACCTGACATTTTTCCTAGCATATCATTAGTGTGGCTTGAAATTGTTATAATTTCTGCTTAAGTTTCTTATCCACTCCCTAGGGGTTCCATATGTTCTAAAGTTTAGCTCTCTCTCTCTCTCTCTCTCTCTCTCCCCCCCCCCTCCTGTTCACATTCCCTCTCCTGCCAAGTGAATTGGAGGAGTTGAGCCTATTCTTTTCTCACTTGGATGGTGCTAAAAATTATTTTTCCTCAACTTGATTTCATTTTATTCTTGTCAGACTGCAGGATGATTTTTGACAAGGCTTTCATCATGCTCGGCTTAAATAATATTCCAAAGTCATTAGCAGCGTGCAATGTAACAATACAACAAGTTTTCAGCTTTAACACTGATTTATTTTTCTTCAACAGATTGACAAAGTCATATTGCTGATTACAAGTTTTCTGCAATATGCATCCTTTTTGTGAAGTTCTGAGAAGTTGCTTTTTTATTTTGCAAACTTTGTTTATTTAAAAGTAGGGTATGGGATTTTCGAAAGCTAGCATGATTTTGAATGTAGCTTTCTGGTTGGCTTCGCCTTCATCCTCCTCCCCCTCCCCTCTGTGCTCAGTCCTTCAATCATGTGCACAAACAGGGCTGCTGCTGCGCCTCTAAGCTCATTGTTTGTATTGTGTAGGAACTTTGTTGTCTCATTCAGCAGTAATTAAACACTAAACTTTCTCATTATATATGTTATAAAACGTGACTAAAAACTCTGTTTTAAGTCCGTCACCGGTGACGCGCTTTGAGTGTGGGCTCGTGCACGTGAATTGTTCAGAACGAGACACGAAACGCAAAGATCAAATATAAGGGAACAATGAATATTGGTAGAATCTCCTTAAAGCACACACACACAGAACAAAATAAAACAAAACAAGAACACACCAACCAACCAACTACAAGCATGTCCAAAAATTAAAAAAAAAAGATATAAAGACAGATTTACGGCACCCCCACTTAGATACACAAAACAAGTATTGTAGGACAAAGAAAAAGGTAATCCTATACAGAAGGGAAGTTCATTTGTTTTAGTAACTTAAACAAGAGATTCCAAGTCTGACTTAATCTGTCAGAAGAGCCATGAAGTGTCATGCAAATTTGAGAAAATATGAAACGTCCCAAAGCCAGTGGGCAACAGAAGGAGTTTGCGACTATTTCTATTTCAACAAAATTACCCTCCTTGCAAGAAGGGTCATAAAAGCAAGAGAATTACCATGTGAGGTGGAGAGAGAAAATGGTCCAACAAATATTCCAAACAAAGCACTCATGGGATTTAGGTTTATTGTCCTGCCATTCACTTTAGAAATAATGCCAAAAATGTCATGCTCGTCGTTAAATGATTGTGGACAAAGCCAAAACACGTGTATAAGATTCCCTGGAGAATGTTGGCATCTGTCAAACATTGGTGAGACATTAGGATATATTTAGGATAAGCGAGATTTTGTGTAGTAAACTCGAAGAAGTTTACATTGTGTAACACAATGTCTTTCACATATAAAAGACTTGTGATCCCGCTTTAGTATATGAGACCAGTCCTCATCAGATGCTCTCCCCTTGATCTCGCTCCCAAAGAGCCAGAATTGAGCCAAGAATGTCGGAACATATTGACGATGGCAGTTCCTGATCTGTGGTTCACGGCTCAACTAGTCTGGTACACTCTGATGTTCTATCTCTCTGTCCTGTTCTGTTGGTCCTTCTGTCCACTAACCCCAACCAGTCGAGGCAGATGGCTGCCACCTCTGAACCTGGTTCTGCTGGAGATTTTTTCCTGTTGAAAGGGAGTTGTTTCTTCCCACTGTTGCTAAATGCTTGTTCATGTGGATCTTCTTGGGTTTTTTTTTTTATTATTATGAGTTTTATATTTTTATAAGCGCATTGAAAGTAAAGAATCCAAACTGGAATTCTCAGGCAAGTTAGGAAAAGGAAATTACTTTGGACCAAACTACGGACTTGCAAGCATCTGAAAAAGTGTTGCTTTGGGAGAGATCATTTAAACAAAATCTGCTGGAAGGAGACAAAAACACTGTCAACAAAAAGATCTTTAAATGACCGTATACCATGTGTGGACCAAACCAAAAATGCTTCATCAGTGAGAGAAGGAAGAAAAAAGTGGTTAAAACTGTGTTTTTAATTTTGGTAGTTCTTTATACTAAAATCTCACATACAATTTTGGACTGGCAGTATTTTCCAAATGCTAACGAGATGATAACTGCAAAAAACCACACTGTAATAAAATCACTGCATCATGCGGTTTTTTAATTGTTTTAATATGCACTATTTTGTTTGTATTTGTATGTTTATCACAATTTGAAGAATGTTTGTTTTTTTTACAGTAGTAATTACAGTGGTAAACTTAGTTTGAAAATGACCAGTTTTTGCATTTTGGTTTGAAAACCAATGTTTTTTTGTTTTTTTTAAATAATTAATAAAACAACTTGTGCAGTTTTAATAATTTTCCTTTCTGCTGTGTTGTTTCCAGGTATTCAGAAGTGGAGAGGGTATGGGTATCCGCTTGGACAGTGCGTCAGCCTTCCAGGGTGCTGTCATCTCACCGCACTATGACTCACTGCTGGTGAAAGTCATCGCCAGTGGAAAAGACCTCCAGACGGCAGCGACCAAGATGAGCCGAGCCCTGGCGGAGTTCAGAGTTCGAGGGGTGAAGGTAGGACACGCAGCCACAAACACTTGATGAAAGTATGGCGCTAAAAAGCTAAGTGTATTCCCTCCCTCGCTGTTTGTTCACTGGTGAAGGGTTTTGGAGGCCTAATGATAATATTAAAAAGCACATGGTTGTTGTGAACCTTTTTTGACAAACTTTGGAGCAGACATTTCCTGCTGAGACACACTCAACAGTTTTCTCTTCATCATTCTGCTCAAGCTATTTATTAATATATCAAACTGCTCAAAACAGTGTGGATTAAAGGTTGGATGCTGTTAGAGTTGGATAACTTTTAAAAATATGCAATAGTCGGATCTGAGAGCCACATTATCAGCACTAAAGTCAGCATTTAGAATACTGATCAATGTGAGCATTAATACAGGAAAGTGTTTTGTATATTTGTGTGTTTTGTTCATTTTTGTAGTCATTTGCTTTTTGTTTTTTGGAGTCATTTTGTGTTTTTGGAGTCATTTTTGTGTATTTTTGTTGTGGGTTGTATATTTTATTTTCTCATTTTGTGTGTTTTTGGAGTCAGTTTGTGTTCATTTTAATGTTGTATGTGTTTGTAGATGTCTTGTGTGTTTTTGGACTATATTTTGAGTATTTCTTCTGTCACATTGTGTATTGTCGGTATCTTTTTTTTGTGTGTTTTGTTCTGGTTTTGCATATTTTTTCTCTTATTTAGTTTCTATTGGTGTATTTTAATATAGTCATCTTGGCTGTTTTTGGAGTATGTTTTATGTATGTATTTTTTTTGTGGTTTGTATATTTAATTTTGTAATTTTTTGTTTTTGGAGTCAATTTGTGTTTTGTGATTTTGTGTTTAAGGCTTATTTTTTGGTATTTTAATGTCATTTTGTATACTTTCCAATATTTTTTTAGTGGTCTTGTGTGTTTTTGGACAATATTTTGTGTATGTTTTCTGTCACATTGTGTGTTGTCAATAATTTTCTTTATGTATTTGTATTGTATATTTTTTCTCTTTTTATTTTATGCTACAGTCATTTGGTGTATTTTACTATAGTCATATTGCCTGTTTTTGGAGTACATTTTTTGTATTTTTTCGTCATATCGTTTTTGGTATCATTTTGTGTTTACTTTGCACAAAAATTGACTGAGGGCCGCATTTGGCCCCAGGTCCGCAAGATGCCCATTTCTGCTCTACACTGAGTAGAAACGAGTTGTGTCAAGTGGAGCTCTTATCATATATGGATGTGAAGATACAGGCTGATTACATGCTCTGTATTATTGGAGTTTTTGGGGGTTTTCAGGTTGAAAAACATACTCTGTCAGTGTCTCAATGCTCTGCAAGTTGAATAACTGCTAGAAGACATTGATGTTTTGTTTTGAAGGAGCTTGTGCCGTACTTGATCTGCAGGTACAAATGGTTTCTGGCAAACGGAAGTGGCAGCAATAGCCAGTGTCAACAAACTAAAAATAAGAGGCTGTTGGAGTAATTCAGGCTTTGGCTGCAGGGGTTGTTTGTGTACTCATCATATGAATCTAGACATGACAAGAAGTGCTTCAAGCAACATTTACGTCGCGAAACCGACTCGTTTTGGTTTTGTTTACAAAATGTTGCATGTCCTTTGGCAGGAAGATGAATTATGTCGGTGGATTCTTTTTCATTTTAAATGAATGCGACAAAAGTCCTGTAGCTGAAATATTTTGAAACATCCTACAGCTCAGTTTGGAAATTCAATTATTACTCAAAGGAACATTGGCAGGAAAAACTTGCATTAAAAAGGATAAATATATTTGATAAATGGTCATTTTCGTCCAAGCAAAATGTACTGTTGCCTAGGTAATTGATTGTTGAAGAATGATGGCCACCAATGTGGGAAATGATGTTATATATTATAATATTAATAATAGCTTGGATTTATATAGCAGCTTTATTTCTATGACGCTCAAAGCAAGTCATTTGGAGTTGATTAAAAACTTTTAACAAAATGAAAAAGGTGTTTATTTTTTTCATAATGCAGGTGAATAAAAGCCCACATGCTTTTAACTAATTCAACACATTGTAGTACTTGCATCACAGGATAATATTTTCACGAACCCAAGTTCTTCCTAATTCAGTCACTCTTTGTGTGGCATGAAACAAACTATTCAATTATTTTACACAATGAAAGTCTTCAGTTTGTCATAAAAGCTAATTGTTTCCGCAACAGTCTGACTTCTCACTTCCTTCTTTACAGTTGTTGAAGATGAAATAGAATATCTTCTTCAATTATTCATAATCACTGCATAGACACCAGCAACAAAGGGTGAATTGATGCAAGAATTAGCGAATAACAAGGTCAATGTGAGCTTGTTTGTGATGCTCAACCTCTTTTTTTTTTTTTTTTTTTTTTCCCTCATTTGAATAATAATTTAAATTCTAACAAAATCCTTCACTTCTCCTTTGTTTAAACCTTTAAAGTTGACTTTAAAGGTTGTTTTCTGCACATTGTGTCTTTGGATAATTATTCCACTCCTACATAATCACTGCTTGTATCTGCACGGCATTCACATGTAGCAGTTTATGCTAACCGAGGAGAACTTTTGTCATATTTGTTCACAAGATCACTGTTCCTCTTCTTTTTTTTTTGTCTAAATCACCCTCTGAGTCACATCCTATTCCTGGAGACAGCTGTTCTATCGCGGCTCCTTTCTTGTTTTTTCCCCACTTTTTACAGTGGTGCAAGAAATCAGCCACTGCTGGAAGAAACACTGGTGTGACAGAAAAAAAGGGGGATGAAAGAGAGTTTATCACGCCCACCCACTAAGCATTCCATATTGGTTTCAGAGTAGGTTTCTGCAGCTGAAAAACCAGCAGGACTGCACTTCCTAAAATGTGCATCTGCTCCACTATAGAACTGTGTACACTAGATAAAATTGGAGTGATTTATCTCTGAGTTACAGGAAATGCATTGATTATCAAATCACACTGTTATTTAGTTCTGGCTCTTTGATACTGAATGCCTTGCACCTAGATAGATATATGATCATTAAAGGAAAATATTTAACTGTGAATAGTATATATCAAGCCTAAAACTAAAATTTTAGATTTTTTTTTTCCTCCCAAAGAACATGGAATTTCATTTGTTGGTCATGCTACTGTCCTACTGTTGGTGTCTTTTAGTTGTATTCACTAAGAACTTCAGTTATGTACTTGCTCACAATTGTATATACGGTACAAATGATTGACAGTGCTGTATGACAGCGGTTCTCAAACTTTTTTGGCTCAAGTTTCCCGTTTCTCTTCTTTCTGAATCCAAGTACCCCCTTTGTCCATTACAACATTTTACTTAGAATACTATAAAAAAACAACAACTATAGAGCATAGTGATGGAATGAATGGGTGATATGTATACTACATTTTAGTTGAACTAGATTTATGTTTCACAAAGTGAAAGTATAGATATACAGTTGATTAAAAAAATAAAAATAAATCTAAATTTTTTCGAATTTCAGGCAGCCCCACATGCTGTCCCAACCCTAAGGTTGAAAAACACTGATTTAATGGCTCCTGAATAGACTTATTTCTGTAGTTTTTATAATTTCCTGTCACCTCACGCCTGGGATTCGACCAAGACTGACACTTTATTTGTTAATTTTCCACTATCTCTCTCTTTCTCTCAAGTACCCCCTTGTAGTGCCACTGCGTACCCCCATTTGACAAACACTGCTGTATGGTATCAGTAAACATTAGGATTTCTGTGTGTACAAATATGCTTCACAGGGCACATGGAGTAGTTTCTAATATGTTGTTAACTCGGTGTGAACACTGTTAATAATCAATCTTCTCTGTAATAATTGTCCTAGACCTTTTGGTAATTGTAATTAACAAATTTCATAGATATAAATTTGCAGACACAGTTGGTAGAATTGAGATTTCCTGATATCTACTCACACAGAGCCTGAGATAACGTCTGTTAAATGTTGGGAAATGTTTTTTTTTTTTTTTTGCACTATTTGGCACTGATCATTGTTAAATGATAGTAGGAAACATCACTAGTTTATGTTCAATTAAGTTAAAAAAAAACCCAAACTAAACTATTCCAAATGTAGAAAAACACCTTTTTAATTGATTGAATGCTTAAATGTGACATTTAAAGTTGTACTTGACAACAGAAGGCTCTATTTTGACAGTGTGAGAGCATTACATTTTTTGTTTTACTTTTACTCGTGCACACTTCAGCAAACCCAGAAACACACAAAGTACTATTTGACATTCATCGATACAACATTTTGTTCCCAGTCTCAAACAAAAAAAATACATATTATTTTTTTTCCCGTCACATTTTTCTACTGACGAGAAATGATGATTTAAATATTTAGCATATAAACACATAGTCGTCTGCAACTATTTCCTTTAGTGCTTGTGTGATAACGATATAACGGCGCTCTGTCTGGTTTGGTGTTTTAACATGTAACACTACAAATTCACCCAAAACACCAAAAAATTATTGAAGGGATTACATGATGCCGTGCAACAGAGAGAAATATGTCTGTGCCAAGCTTAGAATGCAAATGGCGAGAACTCGATGAATATTTAAAAGTCAGTGTGCAGTCTGCTTTTACATTTGCATCCTGTGTCTTAAAGAAGAGCCCCCTGCCATTCCCATCTGCTACTCTCATGTTGCATAGAGCTATATTTGAATCATGACGGGTTTTTTAATTGTATACTTAAAAAAAAAAAAAAAAAAAAAAAAAAAAAAAAAAATGCAGTAGCACGTCATGCAATCAGCAGCGAAAGCACACAAAGAATGATAGCGGCGAAACAGCTCAGAGGCTTATAAGAGAAAGGAAGAGAGGGGAAGGCTTTTGAAGATTCAAAGTGTATTGCGGAATGATGAGAAAGGCCTGCCCACCTCTGTGTTTAGAAATATGGAAGACAATCAAATCCCGGAAGTGTTTATTGAATGTTGTTGTAAATTTAGTTGACTATATATCCATGTAATAGTGAAAAGTAGGAAACATATTGTGCAGTTTTCTCCTTTCCGAACGCAGGAGCAAAAATGAGTTAAGCCTCCTTCTGTAATGAATGAATACATAGCTAATGAGCTCCACAGCAAACCCACATTTTTATTGCCGACCATTGAAAAGTCTCTGACCACAGTCATATTGAATCCTGTGCCCAAAGAAGGTCTGGCATTATAAAGGCACTGCAGAGAGCTGCACAGCCCAGAGAAATGTTAAAAAGAGACTGCCTTATCCTGGAATAAAATTGCTGCGCTGTGTAATACGGCTCATTTCTCATGGCAACACCCAGCTGGATACGCAGGGCACTGTGTGTGTGTCTGAGGCAGAGTTGGGTTTTAAAAAAAAAAACTCCTCGTTTTTCTGACACTGGAGGTTTGGCTTTGAAGGGGAAGTAAAACACTTTGACAAGTGGATAGATTTAGATTACTTGGTATTAAAACTTTAATGTTTCATTGTTAGTTTTGTGGCTTTTTCTTCATTTTAATTGGAGCAATGAAAGCCTTTTTGAGGTCACAATTTTTGAGCCTGCGATCTGCCATTTTGTGTCTGAAGTCAACATATTGCGTGCATAGAAATACATGGTTTAGTGTTTGTTTATTTCATTCAAGACATTAAAATCACTACATTGGAAAAAAAGAAGAAAAAGAGCAGAAAGATGTAAAACAAAGCTGTGTTTCCATTACCCTTGGAAATGCACAAAAATCTAAATGGCGCAATAAAAACTGGTAATGGAAATTTCGAAAAAACACTCATATCGCTAAAAAGTTTTTATGTTTTCATGAGGAGGTATTTCAGGCGTTTCAATATTGGAGTGTGTCGTAATAGCGTTATGGAGAGACTTTTTCCGCAAATACACGTGGTCACATGACCATTTCTCTATATGGCGCGATACGTGTAAACAGAAGAGTAAACGAGATCATTTCTTAGCATTATACTTTAAAATGATTACTGCCACATTAGACGGCAAACAAATGAATGCAGAGCGTTTTAAGGAGGTTCTGAGTGTCCGTCTTGATCGTAATGAAATTGTAATTACGTTCAGATAATTGACTTTGTAATTGTAATGGCCATGGAAATTCTATAAAAACTGTAAATTATAATTTAACGCTAAACTGGGGAACCATGTTACAGTTTTATGTACAGTTCTACACATATGTAGTTAACAATTATGAAAATAGGTTTCATGTCACGTTTTCCCACATTTCATCATTTGAAAAAAAAAAAAATAATTAAAACCTATATTTTGGTTGATAAGGAAGCCTAACAAGGTAACCATTAGATAGGAAAGCTAACACGAGGAATGTTCACTTGTCTTAGGTTATTTCAGGCTCAGTAATTGTGTTTACTTGTAATTGAACTTTAGTAATTGAGAACATAAAAAAAAGAGAACATTTGTAATTGACTTTCTGAGGATGAAAAAGAATTTGAATTTAATTGAAATTGGGGAAAAAATGCTCGTAACTGTAACCATAATCAAATTGTAATTGATCCCAACCCTGATCCACTTCCACTAATAATTTTCAGTGCTCGTTTCTGTAAACAACCATAACAACATGGCCAAGGGATGTTCTTTGAGAAAAATGGTATTTGGAAACCGTGACCTCTAAACTAGACCTAAAGATAATCTAGTCTACATGGCAGTAGTGCTGCCCACCCTACTGAATGCTGGACTACATCTACAGTAGGCACCTGAAGGCCTTTTTCTACTTGTTTCTATGTATCCTGACTGCTGGTTGAGGTTAGTTGTAGTTCAAATGCTGCCTTTGTTTATAGCTAGAAGTCATTTAGTTTAGTTCACAGTTTACAGACACAGAAGCCTCACACCTTTTGTCAATTACTGTCAGCATGTATAGCAATCACTTTCAGTGGGTAGCTACATCAACACAATTCTGTTTACTGAGACATTTGCTTTGACAGCAGAATGAAATCTCCTCAGTTGTATATAACATTAGCATTGCAGCCACAACAGCTGTGTTGGAATGGCTTCGTAACAGATGCCAGCAGCTGCCGCCACTTTTAGTGAATCTGTAGACATTTCTCTAATTGTAATGGGACAATTCATTCTTTTAATTATTTTGCCTCAGATTCCTCACTTACTGTCCACAATAGAAATACTTTTTTTCTTTTTTTTTGACTAACCTTGACCATGAATGTTTCAATAGAGGAGATGAACTCAAAAATATCCCCAAAATGTCCTGCTTAGGCTTCAATTATTTGTGATATCTTATAAGAATGACACTCAACACAAACTGACAATCCTTTTTTTTCTTTAAAGATACTTTTAAGGAGTGAATGTGTTGAAGACTTAAATAGGCAACGTTTACTCCAAGCTGTGAAAAAAAAAAAAAAAACAGTTTTTACACCCAGACATAAATTACCGTGTTATTTGAGAGCAAATTATTGAATGTTCCTGACTATTTAACTGCATTTTAGCTTTTGTCATTTGTTCCCTAATTGTCAAAAAACAGCTTTCATGTGGGTGTGAGCATCGATAAATAGACAAGTCAATAAAAACCGAAAAGATATTCTCCTCATGTGGCTTCTTAAGATAACAGATCAAAGGTTGGAGAAACACAGGAAATCCATCTGATCTTTGATTTATCAGCTGCAGTAGTGGTTTAGACACACACACACACACACACACACACACACACACACACACACACACACACACACACACACACACGAAGAGATCTATCCATCCACTCTTCATTTCACACCTATAAACAACCACTTACATGGTACTTAATCACATGAACAGTTTAGGAATAATTTGTATGCATGCAAGTGTGCAAGAGCTTAGAAACACAACAGATTTCTATTCAAAGCCACCTTTCAGGAAATTGAATAAAACATTCAGAACATGTAAATTAGAATAAAGAACATTCCTTACAGTGGGATGAGTAGAGAAGCACAGCTTTAAGGTGTTATAAGGGCACCGTAATGTAAAAGTATTGAGAAAATGGCTCGTTAGAGTTTGAAATGTAACAAGACCCGAATTGTTATTTAAAAAAAAAAAATTGTAATAAAACTCAAAATGTAATAACTGGTCATCAATAATGTAACAACATGCTAAGCCCAAAACAGGTTGTAACATTTTAGGCAAAACGTTTCTATGTTTGGTGCTCAGCATCTTGTTACATTATTGACCAGTTGTGTAGCATTTTGGGGTTTATTACCCTTTTTTAATTACGTCTCGGGCTCAGCACTTTTTTTTTTTTTTACCTTATTAACCAGTTGTTACATTTTAGCTTTTATTGTTATTTGTTTTAATAACAATTCGGGTCATGTTACATATTGGGCTTTAACATGGCTAAACAAAAAAAAGACATTGTTGCGGTCATAGCAGTCAAATTTGCATAAACTACTGATAATGTTCAAATAAAGCAGCGATATTAGATTCCTAAACTTATGGCCTTTTACATTCTCAGATATTGACGACGGACGGCTTTCGTCCCAAAGAAAAACATTTTCTAGAGAGGTGACCAACATCAAACAGATCATTGCCATAGGGATATAAACACAATATGTTCGGCCGAAAGCTTTTAAATGTGACTTTGAAGTCATAAACAGTTGGAACTTTGCTGTAACAAATTCAGAAGCTGATTAAAGTGGAGGAGTGTTGAGAGTGTTTTTCGAGCACTTTTTTCGTTAGTCCTCCATGATTTTCTCATTTCTGTCTCTACATTCCTGTTTTCTTTGATGGGTTTGATCTATTCCTTATCCACACTCTTTGCCAGTCACTTTGTTCTGTTCATACAGTTTCAGTCTAGTTCACAATAACACAAAAACATGCTGCGGCTTCAATCCTAATTTGTTATTCAAGCACACTTTGGAAGGGCAGAAGGAAAATAAAAGAATGAGGAAAACAATGGCCTTGATGATATGAGAATGTGTTTGTTGGAAATGTGATTTTGTATCCTGGCGGATCAGTGTTGAATTTTATTGTTTCCATCCACTGCAGCATGTGTTTTCAATTTGTCTTCAAAGTAACACAAGTAACTATCACCTAAATGGTTAGTTAGGTTGTGCTGTACTGTCTGTTGGCATTAAGTTGCTTACTAATATCAGCCCTTGAATGATGAAGTGACTGAGTACAGAGTAGAGAGTACACCAAATACCTCAACCTAATATGACCAATTATTGGTTGTTCCCTGTGAGCTCCCATGTTCCTCATTGGTGTCTTATCTTTCTATACTATGATTACTGTTTGACTTATGAATGAAAGGCGGAGTTGAGCCTTCAGAATGGCAAAATGTGTTCCATCTCATTTCTCTCAATATTTTCATTTCACACCTTTATTTTAACTTGTCTTGTTGCCACTTTTGTCACTGTCCACATCCACACGTATGTGGCTTTCAATGCCACGCACTTGACCTGAACAACTTTTTCGTCATGATGCAAAAATCTTGAATTGTGTTTTGATTAATAGTAAAAATCAGACTGTGTTCTCGTAAGGAGTCATATCGATAATTTTACTAACCTCGCATTTTTAACTTCTTGATGTCTCTTCTGTTTTTATCTAGTCAATCATTGAACAGGTAAGGCACTGATTTCTGCACTCACCTCAACATTTGATGTATTTAGATCTTGGACAAGCCCCCAAACTGTTATGGTGGTTTTGATTGGACAGAATCAAGGACAATGACTCACTGGGCAGATGTACACAAGGTTTATTGTAAAGATGCAGGGTCAGAAAAACAGGCCTGGAGATTTTGTAGGTTCACCCGATGTGAACTCAATCTGCTGCTTGGTCTCTCACAGGTTTAGGAGTGTGCTGTTGCTGATAGCAGAAACCAAAACATGTTGGACTCTATGTGCAGAGACCTAGAGTACGGTATATATTATCATGTGCATTGCAGTTTACTTGGAGCCTGTTTAGAGCTGATTAGTGAAGTATGGAAAGAGTAGTTCTGATATTATCTCTCTCAGCAAATAATACCAACTTTTAATTTATTGTTTGCATTCAGCTCCACATTTCATTCTGCCAAATAAACATCTAATGTAAGTGCTACAACTTCTCTGACTATTGTAGCGTGTTAGCATATAGCTAGAGTAGATCAGAAATAATTAGAAAGTGTTGATTTATAATTATCTTTGGGGACAAAGCATGGGACTAAAAATTTTCTGCAATAATATATCTGAAACAAATATTGAAATGCATGTTTATAGTGCATTTCATTGCTGTTGCCATTTTTTCAGAACAAATCATCCTTTAACAAATAGGAAATGTTTTATTTGATAGTGAGAATCTACCATTAGTCATGATGTGCAGGTTTCCTATGCGTAGTCATGGTGAGACGCTAAAGTAGCCAGATGCATGCAAATGCAGGTACTACAAAAACACAGGAGTGTGGTCTTAAGGATTGCTGGGAGGTTTAATGATGACTGTGCGCATACACTGATTAATTGACGCCCGCAAAGGCTTGCTCACACATGCAAACGCACCCATATTATGGAAGCATCTACAGCTTAATCATTTTCTGCATACCGATAAACATCAATATGCATAAATAATGCTATTTTGCATCTGGACAATTAACATCCATCTCAGTTGTTGGTTGAAAGAACAATCGCACAAACACATACACACCTAGCTGTAGAAGAAAGCTTTTTTCAGCTTTATTGGAATCTTCACACATCATTTGTAATGTGCAGTAATTTAATAAGTGAAAGCTAATCACATTTTATTATTTCATCTAACAATGACACACTGCTTCTGAACAGCTAATGGCTTTGCATTCAAACAGAACTACATAAATCAATATAAAACCTTCTCATTATCTTGTGGTTTACTCGTAAGAGTGGAATAATCATACTCCGAGGTAGTGTTGTAACTAATTTGTCCTTCTCGGAGTTTGTGCTTTTGACATTCCAAAATTTCAGGTTCAATTAAAACAGCAAAAGAGTAGAGAGAGCTGGATTTCGCTCTACTGACAGGGTGCCCAATTATTTTAGCCACAATTTTAAAAAAAAGAAGAAAAGAAGAAAAACCTTTTAAATCAGTTCATTGTTCCAACAACAATATGGCGGCTGTTTTGATATATAACCATTAAATATGATGACTACACTTCATTTAGTTATTATAGTCATTGCCAAAATTCATCAAAACACAGCGGACGAAGCCAGTTCATTAGATCTGGCAATTGCGCTCATTAAAGCAGAACATGTTGTTTCTTTTAAATACCAAGCGTAGAAGTTGATGATATAATTATTGGCTTTTTTTGTTGTTTGTTTTGTTTTTTTGTTTTTTTAAATCAGAGAAAGTGGGCCTTGTTTGAGTTGCAGCAGCATCTGGCTGCTCAGGTACTGTTCCTGCTTTTTTATTTTCAGAGTCTCAGAGGTATGTTTGATCATAGAAATAAAACACATTCACTCTGACAATGCAAAAGTGTCTCACTTGGCTAAAAAATATATGCAATGCTAACCTTTTAGTACTCCTAATAACATAACTATAAACACATACAAACATCCCCCCCCCCCCCAACTGTCATCGATATGTATAATAACTAAAAGGTAATGAGTTTTTGTTGGACCAAAGATGTGCTCATCTTCTTGTTGGCCATAAAACTGTCTTCACCATAAGCAGCTCTTCAGTTGAAGCAAAATTGGTTGACTCCTTACCCAGAGGTGACATGTTTACAGCTTGTCTTGAAAAGAGCCTTTCCAAATGGTATTTATCAAAGTGTGCACTTGTTGTAGATCGATAAGCAGGGCAAAAAATGTGATATATAAAATGAGAATACAGTCTTCAGTCGGAGAAACAGCACCTTACGGCAGAACATCCACCTGGCATACCATGTTTGGCAAAACAACAACACATTGATTACTCTCACTTTTAGGAGGATTTAACATCACAGCAACATAATGCTGTAGAAAAATCATTTGCAGAGGTGGAACATCTGCAAATGCATTCATTTTCCAACCAAGTTGACTCACAGTATCGATTTTGTTTGTGCGCCAAAGGCGATTTTGGGCCAAGGGCGAAATGGCAAAGAGGATGTCAAAGCCAACTGACCTCTTCCCTCAGGAAAAGTTAAAGCTCCCCAGTATTCTGCTGTTCTGTATCTCATAGATTTACCTTGGTGTCGTGTTGCCTGCTGTACAAATTGGGTGTTTTGATTAGAGGAAACGAACACCAATCTGCATTGTACACAGCCGTCTCTTGATCAAAGTACTCATTTTCTGAAGTGCTCACATGTTCCTCTGAGGTTTCAGGAAGCCGTGTTACGTTAAAGTAAAAGTGACACTCCAGCTCAGAGTGTGAAAGGGGATTATTAAAAAATTCTTGGGCTTTAACACTTTGGAAACCTGCGGGGCCAATGAATCACCACAAAACTTGTTTAAACCAAGAAATTTGGAATATTGAAGAAATCATCCATTTACTTCCAATTTTTTTCTTCATTTAGTATATTTCTAATTTCATTAAAAACTATTTCTTTCAAATTCATTAATTTTTTTACCTTTTTTTTTGAGTGATGGCGTCAAAGGAATTGGAAACCTAGTCAACCTGAGCTCTACCTCTATAATGCTCTAGGCTGGAAAAACCGGTTTATACAATATCTAACATTTTTTAACCGTCAAATGTCTTTGAAAATAAAAGTTAAATGTCTCTGTTTTTGTTGTGTTAACAAAAACTAAACTTGTCAGGTAGCTGTCTAAGAGTTCAAATCATCCATCATAGCAAAAACAGATGTATCTAACACCAAGTGAATTTTGATACACTTCAGTCTGTTGGCATTTGTGTTTTATACATGTAAGCCTAACCAACACAAGTGAAATAAATCACTGTCAATGTTCTAAAACAGTGTTTCTCAAATGGGCGTATGTGCACCCCTAGTGGTACACAATGGCACTACATGGTGTACTTGAGAAAGAGTGGAAAATTAACCCAGGTGTGATATGACCGCAAATTATAAAAATTATAGAAATAAATCTATTCAGGAGCCACTAAATCAGTGTCTTTCAACCTTGAGATCGGGACCCATTGTGGGGTCGCCTGAAATTTCTGAAAAATTTAAATATATATTTTTAAATGTTATTATTATTATTATTATTATTATTATTATTATTATTATTATTATTATTATTATTATTATTATTATTATTATTATTATTATTAATAATAATAATAATAAAACACAATCTTTAACGATGGTATTTCTATACTGTGTGAAGTATAAATCTAACTCTAACTAAAATTCAGTAAAAATAATATCCGCGTTCAAACATGATCAGAAACGAATTAGAGAAAGAAAATGTCTTTGGCGTCGCCAGAATTTCTTGATCTCAAAATGGGGTCACGGTCCACGGTTGGGAACCACTGCACTAAATACTGTTTCTTTCCATTTATTTAGATTCTTTAAAATGTGTGTTATCACTCATTCATTCTATTATTATGCTCTATAGTTGTTTTTAAATAGTTTCCTAAGCAAACTATTGTACTCAGATAAATGGGTTACTTGGATTCAGAAATAAGAGAAAGTGGGTACTTTAGCCAAAAAAATTGAGAACCACTGATCTAAAATGTCCTACGCGATCTAACCAACCATACGTGTCAAATATCAGAACTTATCTAGTCCTGCACAGTGAATGTGTTTCAGCCCCACTAAGAGTATTAACTGCTTCTCATTATCCACCATAAAAGCACCTTGTCAATCTGTTTTTGAGATTTACATTAACATCTTAGTCAGGCCTTGGAAAAGAGACTGCATTCGGCCTTTGGCTGATTTGTGAATACAGGTTGAAGCAGTGATTCACAAAATACAAGTCGAAAAGTCTTGATGATGTGTATTTTAGCTTGGAATTACTCAAAAATACACGTTCATACATATTTCAAGCAAACTGACGAAGCAAGGAGAATTCAGTGGTCGATTAATTAATGCCTTGGGAAATACTTCTTTGGAGCCTGGAGCAAAGACGGAACCTATTTCATTACTAGATAATATATATCTCATAGTTCCTTCTATTTATAGATTCAACGATTGAATTCAGTCAGGCCAATGGGTAAGGGAAGGAAATAAGAGAAGGAATCTCGTGAGGTAAAAATAAAGGGACAAAATTAAAGCACCTTAATGCTAGGTAAGATGAAGAGAAAAATTAATCGTAGCACCTTCTTCACCTGCTTTTTTCTTTTTTTCTGACACTAATGAGTTTAATTATTGCTCTTCCTTAGTAGGCTAATGTCTAAATTTATTAATTGTCAATTACAATGGAATCATACTCCTTCCACTGCTCAGAAAGAACTTCTGAAAAGTAGTATAAATGCTGTGTGATAGGTTTGATAACACTCCCAGAAAAATTACGACTGGTTTGTAAAGTAAATCAACTTCTTTTAAATGTTTCTCTCATGAGTCAGGATCGGTGGCTTGCATTTTGCTCTTCATTGCAGTTCCTGCGAGTGTGCTGAGTGCAAGAGGCATATTTAATGTTAATATTAATCAAATGGTGAATTGGGATTATGATGAGAATGCAGGCTTTGTTCCCTCTAAAGCATAAGCAAGATTTGTTTTTGTATAGGGTGCGCTCACATTCACACTGTGGTAAATAGTTTTGTGACAACAGGAAAATTGGTTTCATTTTGAGTAGACAATATATTTGTGTTATTTTCCCAAAGCTGCTGCTGCTGGAAAAAAAAGAGTATGGCCAACTAAGAGTTAGATTAGAGTGATATTCAGGACAGGAAATGAATATTACTCTCCTGTTCCCCATTCCTTTTTTTTTTTTTTTTTTATGATTATCGGTGGTAAGGTTTTCTGCTGTAGAGGGCTCTTGCACTGCTGATGGCCATAAGAGGCTGTGTGGCTCTCCAGGATATAATTAGCGGACTTGGCCAGTCTCAGTTGTGGAACCAATCACCAGTGACCAACCCACTAATTGTAGATCCCACATCTAATCTGCAAGTACTCTCATTGCAAGCTGATTTTTAATACAAACAGTATATACCTGTACTATCAACAACTCACTGGTGATCCTGAGGTCTGGAATAAAGCTAATTCTACTTTTATCAATGCGTTCCTATAAATAAATAAATGTTTTTTTCCATTATGTACCTACGCCAGCTGATATAAATTATGCTGCAGTGAAAATCACAGATAGAATATATATTCAGCACTGAATCATGCTTGACACTAGAAGGTAAGTCACTGTTGTTGCATGTAAAATGATAGCTAGCAGTAACACTTACTTAGAGAATAACTGTACTTTATGTTTTTGTTGAGTGCATTTTGCCTTTTATTATTGTGTGGTTCAGTCCAAAGTAGAAAAATCAGTGAAAGCTTCATTTTGGTCCCTTTACTTTCCACACAGGAGTGGTCAAAACTGTGTTAGTAAGTAAGAACCCTTGAGAAGGCATTTGTTTAGAGGCTATTGCAAGCCTGTGCCTGGAGAATTTCACTGTGTTCAATCCAGCTTCCAAGGAATGCTGAAGAAACAACCTGCGAGTGAAATAGAAATGCACATTTTGCCTCTTACAATTTTTCTTTCGACACAAGGCTCACGGTTTGTTGATATTGTTGATATTGCACGTTCTAAGGGGAATTCTTCTCTCAAATCTATTTTGTGCTGATTTTTGCAGCCTCCCATTGCAGACTGTTTAGGGATTTGTGAAGAAAACTGAATCCCTTACTCTTTAATTTGTTCCCGGGAAATATTCACCGACAAAAAAAAAGAAATAAATAAATAAAACTAAGTAAATGAGATGCCTTGGCCCACTTTATATCAAATATGTTATTTTCTTAGCCACCAAATGGAGAAAGTGAAGAAACGTTTTTTTTCTTTTGTCATTAATTTCTTGTACAAGTAAAAGTCACACAATAGGATGCTGATGACCTAACATTGAACCTTGAGTCTTTTTGTTTTTTGTTTTTTTTTAGTAATAATCAGTTGTTGTCTCTGTAGAAGCCTGACCTCGAAAACCTGGCTGCTGGTAAATCAGTCGGTGCGTCAATCACATGTTCGTCATTGTGTATAGCTGACGATTAACAACACGGAAGAACACTGCAATGACACGTGTTTAAAAAAAAAAATCTATTTACCAATATAAAATTAAATGTCATTGGAGTGCAGCAGTGTTGGTGCTGACTTTCTTTGTGTTTTTCCTGTAAAATAGAATTGATTCACCGTTGCAGCATGAAAGTGCCTTGAGCTTTGCTTAGCATGTTGCCTGTGCCTGACACTCTCTTTATTTTGTGTAAATATGACATTTACCTTAGCGTGTCTTCACTCTGGTCTCGAAATGTCAAGACGGACATCTTAAGCGGCGGGACAGTGGGGAACAGTGATGGTCTGACCATCATCTGACAGCATTGACAAATCCACCAGCTCTGGCAACAAATGACAGTAGAACCTAATGGGCATCCTATTGTGCAGTTCTCAACGAAAGCCTTTTGTGTCAGTCAAAACCACAAGCTTAAAATCTGTTTCGACTTTCATTTTTTTGAAGGATGAACAGAGCATATACAAAGCCAAATACATTAGCTTTGTCGGCACTATCACTAAAGAAATGAAAAGCTATTTATCGATCCTAAAAGGAAGGACCTTTTTCAAGAATCTTGTTTTTAACACACAAAATATAGCTTTCTTTGAATAATGGGGATATGATTGTGATCTGATACTATAGCTGGTTATCTATTCAGATTTCCCAAATCAATTCACAAGATTTGGTTAAAGTAATTTCACTTGAATATGGAAGAGATTTTTCAAAGAACTGATGCTGTGAATAGCAGAAAGAAACTCTAATTTGGTGCAGTATTAAAAATTAATAATTGAGCTCATTGCACTGCATTGCACACTTTAGAAGACTTAATAATTCTTTTTTTAAATTGATATCTGGCCAATCAGAGGTTTTTTCTTAACCTAACCTTATTTGATACAAGCAGCAATAACATTTCCAACAAACGTCAGCACTGATGAAATAATGTGAATATTGTGATTTCTTAAATTAACTTTATTTCTAATTCATTTGACTTGATTGAATTTCAAACAGTTGAAATGTTTTCTATTAAAAAACTCAAAATGGAAATCATAAAACAGAAAACTTCAAAAGCAAAATCATTTATTGTAGTTTGAGGATGGCTGTGCCATGTTATTCATCAACCTTAGAATGTTAGAGCTTCACTCTTATTGCCAAGAAACAATGAATTCTCCATAAAAAGCAGATAGTCTTTAGTGTCCATAGTTTCGCTCTTGTTTTCTCTGAACTCAAAGTTATCATCCAGCAAATGGAGAGGAGAAAATGTCTCTGATATCTGTATAAGTGAATATTTCCAGATAATCGTCTGTTGAAGTATTATCCCTTCGGGCGCAGACAGATCAGTATCAAGGCAGAAATGTTTTCCATTTCTTTAACTCAGCTTTAAACGTAAAGCTCTCTCTCTCTCTCTCTCTTTCAAAAGATAGCTCAGATGGAATTTTCTACAGAGAAACTCGGAGCCAAAGATTGGTTCTGTTTGGATTCTAAAAGGCATCACCTTTGTTTCCTAAAGAGTCTTTTCAAACAAATACTTCTCATTCCGGCTCCTGTGATGTCACACTGGTTTGTTTTGGATAAGAAGCAAAGGGAAACTAATAGTTGGATTATATGTCTTATGGAGAATGTCTTTTTTTGAACCTGTTCATCAAAATGCATGTGAAAGCTATTTACTCGTGCCAGCATTTTAGAGAAGAAATGACTGAAATCCTTGTGATTTGCAGACTTAACCTTCTCTTTCTGATTAGAGACAGAAGGAAGCCTTTGTGGATGGGGAGTTGAAAGAGTAGGTGGTGGTATTACCTTGGAAGACTGGAAAACCAAATCAAGGTTGAAAAATGATGAAAAGAGGGCAGGAAGCTCCGTTTTTATCCCCAATGCAGCAGGAGAGGCAGTGGGTGGGTTGGAAAGGCAATGATGGGTAGCGGGTTTGCTAAGGTGGTATAGATGAGACCGAGGAAGCCAAATGGCATTAAAGAAAAAAATTAATGGATTTAACTGAAAAAGAATATAAGGAAACCTTAGAGATGATGAGGTGTAGGTGTAACGAAAGGCTTTCTGGAGATTAGGGAGTAAATTTTGCTGTTATTTATGGGTAACAGATGGCTTTAAAGGAATATCCGACTCTGGCTAATTTAGTATGCAACATATGTTCATCGCAAAATGTATTTTATTTTTATTTATGTTTGAAGGAGCAGAAGATAAAGTGGAGGAAAGGGATAGTATTGTGCAAGTCCTGAAATGTTACCGACCTTTATTGCCAAAAATTGCAGTTGAATTAGAAGGTTTGAATGTGGCTAAATTTAAGTATTTTTTTCTCACATTTTTTTTCGCATCTTTTCAATAAAGATTCAACCCTTGTGTCATTTAATACTTGTTGTAATAAATGTGCAAATAACTACTGTATATCTATGAAGGTTCTCAGTCATCCAGGTCATTTTGATTCTGGCAGTTGTTTTGTAGTTATTTCCTCAAACTTCTGCACAGTATGTGAAATATGGTAATACTATTGAACAATAAAGTGTGTGGGCTGCTCTTTGTTCTGTTAATTACAGCTAGTTTTTGAAACCTTTTTTGAACATATTTAATATGGGATTTCCAACTAATTGGACTGTCTAGTATAACGCTGATAAATTTAGTGTCATTTACTTGTTTAATGTGATTGCCATCAAGAGAAACCCTCATTTCAACATGTTTCCATAATACATAATTTTTGTTTTGTTCATATTAAAGGTTAGTTTGTTGATTGCAAACCAGGTTCTTATTTTACTGAATGAATTTGTCACATCACTTATTCATTTTTGTAGATCATTCTCTTTACAAAGGTAAACGCACGCATCCACAGCCAAGTTGGTCAGCAACATTAGATGATGAGCATTATTGTGGTTTGTTAATTATGTGGTGATGTGTACAGTCGTTACTCCAGCTATATTTTTAAATGTACTCATTTGGTTTATTCTTTTCTCCAAATTGTCTTGATGGTTGAAATCTGTGGGAAAGCGTTTATTTCAAGTATGCTTGTTTACCTCTTTACTGCCTCTTCATTGCTTCTGTTCTGCCCTCACTGCTACTCACATCTCTCTATATTTGGAGACTCCTCTGTCTTTACTCAAGGTTTTTTTATTATCTTGCTCTCTTCTGTAATCTCCCAGCTTTTATCCTCAAATCTTTCAATCATCTTTCCCAACTCCATCTCTCTGTCATTGTCAGGGCTCAGCAGAGTTGCCAGCTACTTACACAAAAGCATGCTAGCGCATTGACTTTAACAGTTGCTGACAGCATATGATCAAGGATCATGAAAGAAAAGTGCTTTTATGCTTTTTCTTTCCACTGATCCATTCTTTACCGATAAAAGATCCTGAATACTTCATGGTAGCGCATGAATATCCTTTCAGAAGTGGGAGCGAAGCAGTATTTGTGCGAGTGATCTTTAGCTGTCAACCCAAATTATTAGCTCTATTGACGGTCTGTATTCATCACGCAGACCTCCTTTCCCCTGAGCCTTATTAACCGTAATTGCAAACAGAAAAACAGAAATGGTGATTGGTCTATGAATGATGAGCAAATCTATAGATTTTAGAGTACGACGCATAAGTCACATACATGCAATGATCTCCTTTAGTCATGTTTTAAGTGTCTGAGTAAATAAAATGAAAGGCGACATGTCACCAAGGCCCATTAAACAACTGGTCATATAACTAAGTGGGACACTAAACCGCCTGATAATCAGTGTTGTTAATTAAGTGAGAATGAAGAGAATTGTTATCTGCACAGATTTCTTCAAACAGTCAGCAGTCTTATTGCACACTGCAGGGAAACATCTGATAATGTAGCCAAAAACTGCAAGTGTCAGAGGAAGTTTGCTACTGGCAGACACAGAAAATTTGTACACAAGAAGCAACAAAAAAAAAAAATGGAAACCGGTGTGAGAAGTATTCGTGTAGCCCAGTGTGTCTGCGGATGTGAGTTTGCTTTGTTACTCAGCACTACGCAGCAGCATTTTAATTAGGCAAAATGGGCCAGGTTTTTGCCCGAAGCTCAGATGCAGATGGGATTGGTAGTGCTCTGTGCTGGGACCTCATACTGAAGATAGAAAGATACACACTTTTTCTATTCAAAGATGAGTGCAGCATGGGCTTTAGGAGGATGTGGCTTTTTGTGTAAGAAAAAACAATTATCCTTGAATTTCTTCTTCAATGACACTCCTTTTTGAGGCCAATGTATCCTATTATACGGCAATTCTGACCATGGTCCATTCGAGTTTTTACCATTTAATTTAATGTTTTGAGAAAAACCTGTATTTCTACACAGTCTAGCCTTTTGAAACAAAGTAAAGATGTTGGTACCATCTGAAAGCAAATTAAAAGATTTTGTGCAAAGAAAAACTTGTTAATGGTAGTTTTTTTTTTAGGGTAATTTAGGCTTATTGGCCAAAATTATACAATAAATGAAATAAGAATAAGAGCATTCAGAAAGCACCAAATTTTCCTTTTGCCTGATATTGTTAGTTATCTGGATCAGTGATCCTGATCATGGTATCATGATTATTCACGCTTTAACGGCTTGAAATACATTTCTGTCTCGCATTAATAATGATACAGTAGGTAGAAATGTATGAACCATTAGGCCGCCCTTTTTTTTTAAAAAAAAAATTACGATGAAATACACAATCCAAATCAGATCCAGATGAAACTGTGTGGTAATTGATGAACCAACCCATAACTGAGCCAAATTTCATAAAGATTGGTCATTACGAACTGAGATATTATTTTTTTAATTTTACCTGTGATGAAAGAGGGATTTTCCCATTTTTATAAACTGATCCAAAATCAGTGTATTGTATATAATCTTAAATGGCATAAAGTCTATCTTTGGTTACAATTCTGTCAAAATCTTAGTATTTTTGACGTAATCCTGCTAACAGACTGCTAAAAAAAATGCCAGTGAAAAAAATTAGTTTAATGCTGAACATATCTGTTTAGGTACGTCTGACATGCATATTATCTGTATATATATATATATATCACAATCGTGCACAGTTTATTAATAAAATAAAAATAATGAGTTTTAAAAGCCCCGCTTTTAGTGTTTACCATTGTATTGGCTTGTGTGTGTGCTATATATATGTAAAGCTGCTTTGTCTTCTCTCAGGCGATGCTGAGCGCCTTTACCTTGAAAAGCGAGAGTAAATATTATGTCTTGTTTACACATCAAGCAAAGCACACACACAACTACACATTATTACACATTATTTCACTCAACAAACATAACACCGCCCTTTCCTGAGAAGATAGTTCTCTCTCACTCACACACGCAAACACACATTAGTTAACAAGCAGATGCAGAATCACACGCACACACACACACACGCACACACACACACACACACACACACACACACACACACACACACACACACACTCTCTGCTTTGCACTCAAAGCTAAACACAATGACCTTCCACTTGCTTCAGTCATTACAAATTTTTCCTTGCTCATCATCCGTTTATCCCAGGGTGCGTCAGCATTCCTGTCATCTCTCTTTCACTTCACATCCTACTATTCCCACATTAGAAGTGTTTAGCAGAGTCTGCAAAGGAGCTAATGTACTTTGAAAATACGCAAGTGGTGCTTTATATGAACAGTAAAATGTAACTAATGTGAAGAATAGATAAGTACATGGATCTTTGTGCTTTCCTAGTGTCTTATTTGAGTTTAGTTTGCTGCTGTCATATTTCTGCTACATCCCAAGTGAAAATGCAATGAGAGACAAAGAGATCAAACACTGCTGGGATTGAATTTCCTGTGGAAAGTTTGAAAAACCTAAGCAGCAACAAAAGGGGCAACTGGCCTTGGAGACTGATGTCTTCAGACTACCTGTCGCCACCATGACCTGAATAATATACAGTTAATTGGTTTTTGCTGTTGCTTCATTATTTAAATTCCCTCTCCACCTTCTCAATCATACCTGAAGAAGTTTAATTACATATGTGTTGTAATTTGCTGCTAGTTTACATCTTGCTTTGCATCTAAACAAGTGTTGTTCAGTGAGATTTCTTGTGTTGTGTCTTATGTCATCTGACGAGAGTAATAACAAGGTATCATGATCAATTGGCTTGGCGGCTCCTTGTTCATGTTCTTATTTGTTGTCATTTCCTGTGTCGTCTCAAAATATTAAGTGTTGTCTTTTGATCTTTTGTTTACGTCTACCTTTTTGCTTTCTCTATGGAGTAATATCTTCTGAAACTACTGGTTTCCTTTACTCTTCTAGTGTTGGTTCGCTTTCATCTGCTTTTTTTCGCATCAAATTTTTTTCAGTTTTTAATTACCTGGAGAAGGTTTAGCTCACCCCAGTATTCTCATCAGCTTCACCAGCTGACAAGTAAACAACTTAATTCTTGCCTCACAGATGTGCACCCACTAAAGCGTCTTTGATTCACAAGTTTGCCTTGAGCTCCAAACATTTCCATCCAGTCTGATTCATCTTCATATTTCCACTTATATTTAAGTTCAACCAAACTATCTCATTTTTTTAAAAGTGATTTATATGCCATGAATGCCTTACGTTAGGTGTGAATATAGAATGTTTGTACACTTGCACACAAACGACCCTTTTTTTCCAACATGTTTTTTATTCATACCAAGTCCAGAGAACAATATTGAGCTTGGCAAAAAACAAAAAACAAAACAAAAACAACAATATTGGATGAAAGTCCTTCAAACCTTTTATAATTATTTCTGTTTGTGTGTCTTTGCAGATGTGTGCTTGCCAGTGTGTTTTGCTATGTGCTTATTAAAAAGTTTCAGATTTTTCTGTTTCGCTGTAATTAACATTCTTTTTTATTGCCATTTTTTTATATCTGTAACCAAAATCACAATGTTTTTTGTCAATTGTTTATATGTTACTTCCTGTAAAATTCTGAAAAAACAGAAACACATGGTGCGACAAGTGACAATATTAGCATATTTATATCTTTATACAATATATATGTACTTTCAAGTTATGTTACTTTTTTCTTGTTAAAAGAAGCTATTTTTGAGAGTCTAGTTTTTACAGTTGTTGTCTCCCAGTGAAGAGTTGTTGGCTTCCATAGATTTTTCTTTCTTTTTTTTTTTTTTTTTTTTAAATAAACTCTTCAATTGTGAAAACAATCACAGTTTTCACTAAACATCACCCCATGTGGCATCAAGAAAACTAAACTTGCACAAAATGTTTGATCACTGCTTTCCCAGAAGGCGCTTTCTGGCCAAGCTACATTGCTGTTACTGGTTCTAGTTTCAACAATTTCCACACAGTGGTTGAAGCTTAGAATGATGTCTAATCTTTTTTATTTTTCAATTATTTTCTTTTGACAGCAAAAATCACTAAACATGTTAAACATGAAGTCTAGTGGACTGGATTGATCTTTCCACACACTCGTATACATGTTGACACACACACATACGCACACACAGGCACACGTCTTCATCCTGTTCCCGATTCATTGGTGCATGCACACTTATCCATCCATTAGCATTATTCACTTGTTTGGTCCATTATCGACCACGTCTGCGAAGAGCTTGACTTTTAGAAAAGCACACGCTCCCATGTTCCATTGCACACCCTTGTTTCTTCCATTTTGTAATCCTTATCGACTCCATAGCCATTGTAATCCCAATGTCTCCCTTTTAATAATGTCTTTGCACCATGTGCCATTTCCAGCCAATATCGATTAATCATATCCAATGCGCCCAGCTTGATATTAATGTTCCTGTAATCCGCAGGAACAGCCAGCCACAATTGCTGTTCAAACACTAAGGACACAAAGTCACATTCATCGATCAAAAGAAAAGAAAAGAAAATCATCCTTGGGCGGAGGCTGTGTCCGAAACACTCTTTATTTTTGTAATTTGTCTAGATGAGGGTCTTTATACTTTCACATTTTCTGTTGGCCGTTGTGATTCATTGTCAGTCATTGAGGAGGTGCAGCAAGTCAGCAAATATCTTTTTTTTTTTCAGTATACATAGGCTTTACTAGGATCCACACTGGGGTTTACAGCACCTTCTTTGCTATATCTGGTATAATCTCTCTTTTTATTGATGTCATTGTAGTAGGACTTGTGTTATGTCTCCTTCACCTTTGCTTAGCTTTTCAGTTGGACTTTCAGTTTTTGTATTCCACTGACAGAGTTCAGCATGAGTACCTTAAGGCCATTTTTGTCTCCCCATTTCAAACAAATGTCCTTTACCTTTACATTTCTTGAGGTCTGTAACTAAACTTCTTGAAAATCCTCACCTCTCAAGAGGTTACATAACATTCAGGTCAAATTTTACTTTCATCAGCGCTCTTAACCTTTCCGCTTGTGCTTAAAGTCCTCTCGCCGTTCTCTGCCCGCTTTTTTCCGCACTCCCTTTGTGAAGTACTGAAAAATGAACATTCCATCCAGGCTTTCTTCATAACACCTTAACCTTCAAATTTCACTTTATCTACAACTATACAACACTTTCCTCCAGTTCTTCTGCTCTTCTGTCCTTAGCCATTTCTTTCCCTCTGTCTTTTACACTACTTCTTCTTCCAGCAGTGATCCCACTGTTGGAGTTGGAGGTGTTATAGGAATGGAGGTATTCCCTTTGGAGATTGCGTGGCGCCACAAAGCCCCCGCAATTTTCACCCTCCTCACTGGTTGTTGAAGAAGTTGTGCTTGTCGTGGAGGCGCACTGAACCAGCATTCCATGAAGTGACTGGCTCCGCCTTGTCCAGATCACGCTCAGCCGTTTAGCATAACCAACTGTACCATAGTGTCTGGCAACAGTTGCTGCAGCATCAGTGGCTAGAGCGACGGAGGATCCCATGTCTAATGAATGCCGTCGTTTGCTAACAGTCCCACAGGAAGGTCTTAGAGGGGATACAGGGCTCTGATATGCCTGTGAGGAGTTCCATTTGTCTTTGCCTCTGGGTGTAATTCTCAAGTTATACTGCTCTGAGTCTCTTAAGGGGGAAGCTAGAGAAAAGCTGGCATTATTGGTCAGTTCTTGCTCCAGAAGGAGTTTTGGGCGGTCTCTGGACCGTGATTGACGGGGAAGAGTAGAAGGTGGTGAAGGGGAATAGTACAGAGGAGTTCTTTCAGTCTCGTACTGCAATGCTTTCTCAAGTTTTCGTTGCCTTACAACCAATGCCAGTTCATTTCCCACCCCTGTTGTGGTAGAAACTAGTCCACCAGCAGAGAGAAACTGCTCCAGGTTGACTCGGGGCCTCTGCCTTGGCTTTGGAGGGAGTTTGGGAGGCAGAGCTGCCGAATCCACCACTTCCTTCTCGCTCTCCTTCTGTTTTTCTTTCTCCTGGAGTTTTTCTTTTTCTCTATTCTCTCCTTTTTTAGAAGAAAGACCATTAGGCAGGACCACCATCATGATGTCTCCAGCACCATTTGATTGATAGCACCCACCACTGTTTACCCCTTTGTCACTGCCCCCAACACCTCCGCCCTGACAGCAGGCACCACTTCCTACTTCAGTGTTGCTGCTGTGACATATCATATGGTCGCTGTGATTGCAAACACGGTGGCGCACTATTAATGCTACAGTAAACACAAGCAGGGTGACCACAACAACACCACCAACCAGTATGGTCAGCGTACCGCCCAGAAAGTGGGCTTGGAGAGAGCGGCATGCTGGGTAAACATCCTTGGTTGAGAAGCTTGTGCAGCCCAGGACTTTAGTTGCTGCTAAAGATGTGATTGTGTCGTCAAAAATGGCCAGCACACACAGGTTGTAGTCCACACCAGAAACCAAATTCTTGAGGAGGAATCTGTCTGTGGTTGATGGTAATATTCTAGATGTGAGTAGAAAAAAAAAGGACAAGTCAGTTTTTAGAAACAAGTACCGCACAAAGATTTACTTTCCCTGTAATGCTGAAGGATCTTTTTTGAATATATTAAACAATTTAATTGTAAAGAGGTAAAGAAATGGTAGAGACTTGCAGCATAGAGGGATGAAAGGAAAAGCCAACAACGGCATGGGGTAGATACTGCAGTGGGGAAAGAGGGAAAATAAGTCTATTGATGGAGAGGTCGCCCAGGGAATTTAAAAAGAGAACTGTCTGCCCATTTAAAGAGCTAGGCTATGTGTGCGCGTGTGTGTGTGCGCGCGCACTTGATTTTCTGTTTCAAGCCAACACTAAGCCATTTTGTGAAAGTTCCCTTCTCGACCTCTGGTAAGGTAGTGAGATTAAGTGGCCCATTTTGGAAACATAAACTGGGAGGTGCCCCGTGTTATCACCACGCAAGTGTGTTTTCCTGATGTTTTATTGTAAGTGTGTGTGTGTGTTGGTGTGTGCGTGCGTGTGTGTTTTTGTAAAGAACAAGTGCTTGCGTGGGATAATAAAGGACAAGTGCTTTGAATTTGTCCTCGTTTTCAGTGATTGAGCAGATGTTAGAACAAACAAAAGGGGGAGAGGTGAACAACAGGCACTGGGAAAGGCAACCAAAGTGATGACTAATGGCAGTTATGTGGATGATGAGCACAATGGTTACAACAGGCATGGATGCTAACCTCAAAATGTTGATTTACAACAGTAAACAGACTATCTTCATGCCACATTTGCTTTTTTGTAATAAACATAGAACCTTGTAGGAGAGTGCAAAAGAGTAGCATCTGCACATTTTGAGAGCTTGGCTGTGTGTGGGTAAGTGACTTTACTAATGGCTTGTTTGTTTGTTTGTGACAAAGTATGTCTATGAGCTTTTTCAGAATATGACTGTTTTCTTTCTTGAAATCTGTTTTTTAATGGAATGATGCATATTCCATTTTTTTTAACGTGACGTCACTCTGCCTGCGAGGATTGAGCACCAGGAGCCAGCATAGAGAGGTCTTCATACTTCTCCTTTTCAGCAGCAGCGCAGTGTGATTTTAATAAGGAATTACACGGCACTGCCTGACATTTTAGGTTTCAGTATTATCTGCACCAACACGTGGAGCATTCTCATTAGAATCAGTCATTCAGCCATCATTGGGTCACTATACATTTCTTTACAACACAGTCCAAATATTCTACCAATTAACTTTTTTTTCCACACTGGGTGCATGTTACCATGGCAAAAGATCATTACTTGGCTTTGCAACTTGGTCCTTGTACGAGCACTTCTTTTTTCAGTATCCACACCTGAAACTTTCTGTAGCAATCAACATTCATGACCTCCTGTCTCTGTGTTCCTGTGGGAGTGCAAATATTACCATGTTCCCCTATTAAACGCACAAGAAAAAAATAACTCATGATTAACAGCATATTAGAAATGCCTAAACTTGTATTTTTAATACTTTTTAAGTCCTGATGTTTAAACCATTTCACGATTAAATATCATATTTCTGCTCATACTCTAGAACAGACTTGGGCAACTTGCGGCATGGGGGAGACATGCGGCCTTCGGTCTAATTTTGTGCGGCCCCCAAAGCAAATCCCCAAATATTGAAATGAAAGAAGTTGGAATGAATGTGAATGTCAATGTAATACTAAAAGAAATGACACAAATACACAAAACAGAAAAATTCTATAATTGTCAACCAAACTACACAAACTAACAACAAAAACGCATGTAAAAATTCCAAAAAATACACAACATGACTCATGAAACACACAAATTGACTACAGAGACAAAAAACAACCACTTATACACACAACATAACAAAAACACACATTAACAACAAATGACAGAAAAATACATAAAATGGCTCCAAAAACTCTCAGAACTGCTGAAAAAAACACCAAATAATGACTATTTCCTGTATATACTGTAGCTAAGACTGTCAATAATTCTCATGATTTGGATCAGACAATCACATCAATGTGATTAAAGTGGCTCATAGAAGTACCAGTTCTGTGAATGGTGGATTACATCATTTTTGTAATGTAATGCAACTACTGCAAGCATCTGAATAAAAACAATATAAGTGTATGAGTTTGGATATGACACGAGCCCAAGCTAAAGCCTTGCCATATTAAAGTGAACTTGTCCGTCGCCTCAATGGTTTGTAGATTTTCTTTCCAGAGTTCTGTGAGCCAGTTTTAATTGCCATCATGGTGATTAATACATTAGTAAAATACTTATTCTCAGTGTGTTTTTAAATGCTGTCAAAGGTATTAAGCACATCTTTTCTCACCTTGAACATGATTGTGCTAATTGTGAAACTTGGAGCTTAAATATGATAAATGCGTACCTGCTTTTCATGTGGATAAAAGTTGTAAGAAAGTGCTTGACGAGTTACTAGTTTGGAACCTTAACAGATAGAATCTCAGTGAGTTCTTCAGTTATTTAATGTTTTCAACAACTTTATGAATTTGAATTCTCACTGGTGAGCATTTCCTGGGTTTTTCACGTGTTTATCCCTTTTTCTTTTCATTGTTTTACATCTTTTGTTGGCCGACCTTTGTGATAAGAATGCTGCTGTATTTAGTTTTGCCTTTTTGTCGGATTTACTTTTTTCTTTCGAGACAGATCGGCTTATGCTTGCTGCAAAAATCCTTGAGAAATTTTCACCCGGTCCACCTGACCCCTCAACCTCACTTCTCTTGATGTTGCTGTACTAAATCTCTATTTGCTATAGCAATAACCAGAGCTATTCTTTGGCACCCATGGTCATCTTTCCTCTTCCTCTTGTTTCCCCTCATGTTTCTATCATTTCCTTTATATGTAGCATTACACTCCACCCTCATTGACATTTTTTTATGCCCTCGACTAGCTCTCCACTGACCTCATCTTATATTACTCTTCCTCTCTCACCTTCTGACTCCCTCCTCATCCTTCCTGATGATGAGATTGTGGATCTCCTCTCTAGTTGCTTTTGTTGTGCTCGCAGGGACAGAAATAGGCAAGCAGATTCACTGAAATATACATGGAAGGCCCAGACGCATTGACACACAGGCGTATGTAGCCTTGATATGCTGATGCACCCCCCACTCACTGCATTCTAACAACTTATAGCTATATAATGTGGCTACACATCTTACACATGAGAATAGAAATCAAAAGCTGTTGATTACACAAGTTTTCTTGACCTTTCCAATTATGGACATTGTGTGTCCTCACAAACACAAAGTGTCTGCACACGCATGCAAAGATGCAAATTGAAACGTGAAAGAAACAACAGAGAGCTTTTGTTCAATGTGGTGACACAGAAACAAGTAATTATTAGCAACCAGGAGAGGAAGAGAAGATGGAGGATAGCTGAGGAGATGAATAAGCGGTGATATCCTGTTTCCTTTCATCCATCTTCTCTCTAGATGTGCTCTTTTTTTTTTGTTCCTCTCCCTGTCTCATGTTTTTATCCTTTCTATGTGTTTTATCAAGTGTGGTGGTCTGACACCAAACAGGACTGGGCATACACGAGAGAAAGTGAGCGAGAGAAAGAGGAAGACAGAAGAGGACAGTCAACAAAGCAATTATCTCCTCTTCTGGCTGACATCTAATGCTGCTCTCTTCCTTTTTTAACCTAACGTCATTTGTTTGTTCACCCTTTATTTTCCCTTTTTAGGTTTTCATTGATTGGACAGTTTACTGGCTACCTTGATTTTCTATGCTCCATCTATCCCTGTCCTATTTACTTTCTTTCCAGCTTTGTCTAAATCTGGTGGTTTCTCATTGGCCTGATTTTCCTTTGTAGCTTCATTTAATTGTTGCCTCTTCCATTCCTGCTGTTTTTTGTTTTTTTTTATAAATGTAATGATCACATTTGTCTCCCAAACCTCTTAGCATTTTTCTTCAACCCTATTCCCCCCACATTTCCTCCTAATGGAGAGTAATTCAACCCACAGACGATGGATCTTGCTGTAAGATTGATCTTACTGTTCTCTCTTCTTTCTCTGGTCCTGACCACCAGTTTAATAAAGGCTCACATACACACACACACTGGTCACTGTAATCTAGTGATATACAAGGATAGCATTTATGGATTTCAAGATTTATCAGTAACACACACACACACACACACGTTACTACTTTTTAACTGCGGCTCTTGCTCTAATTTTGTGCAGTCCTCAAAGGAAACTTACAAATTGACTTAGATTTAAAAGAAAATAGAGAAAGAACACACTTAACAACAAACAAAATGACACCAAAACCACACAAAAAACACAAAATGAGTGAAAAATATTCAAAATGACAGTTTACAAGACAACAAAAACACACAAAACAACAACAAATACTGACATAAATACACAAAATAACAAAAAGGAGCAAAATGACAGGAAAATACACAAAATGTCCTTAAGAACACGAAACGAAAACAGAAATACACAAGACGACAACAGAAATGCACAAAATTAGAGGAAAATACAATAGTGGAGCCCTGTGTGATTGCACCATATGGTGGTATCTGGCATCATCTGGCATTTTTTTCCTTTGGGACTGTTCACTGTAAATCCTAACAGGAAAATCACAGTTGGTCCATAGACCTGCCTTTCTTTCATTTATTTTCTTTTCTTTTTTTTTTTTTTTTTTTTTAAACAAAAAACAAATCCACTTCTAAAGACACTGAAATAACCTTTATTCTTTGTTCCTATATATTAAACTTGTACATTTTCTAGTCCTAACTTGACCTTCTTTCTTCTTTGTTTTACTTCTTTTTTTTATTATTTACTTCCTCAGTTAAAACCTCGGGCACTCTTTCATCTGTTTGCACTCCCCTTTCCCTTTCCTTGTGTTTCAATGGCTGCATAAGGCTTAATGATTATATTTCTTTTTTTCAATATTACTTATTTTTGTTCCAGCAGATGTGCAATAGTGTTCCAGACATTTTGTGCACCTGAGTAGCTGGCTGGAATAGGCCTTAGGTGTCAGTTTTCCCAGTGATGCTATATACATTAACGTGTAGTAAGTGTACCGTAAAATTGTTTTTTTCACCCACATAGTTAAAGTAGCTTAAAGAAACTTTGCAGTTGGTATATTATTAAACATGGCAAGACCTAAGTTCTGTATTTTTTTCCAGTATTATTCAAAAATGTTTAATCGAATGCAGGAAGGAGCTAAAAATTTTTTGCCTTTTCGAATCAGTTCATTTTTGAGTCTCCTGTTGTGTCTCATTAGCCGTGTCCTCATCTGCCTGTCTCAGCACGTCTCTCCCCGAAGGTTGTCAAACTCTCACATTTTCTGTTTCAACTGTGCGTCTTATTTTCTTGGACTCCACTTTTATTATTCTCCCTATTTCTGAGCCTCTGTGTGCTTCTCTGTGTGATTCTCACCGTCTCTGATCAGCCGTGTTCCTATTCAATTCTGAGCCCAACTTTGCACTCGGTGCCCAGCATGAAGGTGAAATCCACTGAGACAGGAAGGGAATAGTGACAAATTGTTCTAACATTTTAGCCTACACACTTAAAGGAGTTCAATGAGAAACTTTCTGGCCTGTCATGTGTTTGCCTCAAACAAACTCCACCTCCATCACACACACTGGTATATACACCTATTTTTCCAGCCTGCTTGTTTCCTTGGAAATATGACTTCTTATCATTTAACACCAGATGAGAATTCAAACAAAATACAACAGTAATCCTCATCCCATGTCATTCAAAGTTATTGGGATGTGTAATAGGAGAATGGAGTGAGAGAAAAGACATAAAATACAGTGCGTCAAGTAGTGTAATTGTCTAGCACTGTGAGGTGGTAAATCATATTTAGCTCTCTGTGTTTATGGCCTGGAAGTTAGAGGGTCATTCAAAGTCATGCATTTCTTTGGCAGAAGGCCAGGGTCGGGGTCATTTGCATTTTTCAGTTACAATTACGTCTTCACTTATCCATGTTCAATTACAATTCAGTTATGATTACAGTGACCAGCATTATCCCAATTACAATTAAATTGATAATTTTTTTTTATCTCCTGAAATTCAATTACAATTATGTTTTCAATTACTAAAGCTAATTTAAAAATAATCACAAATACTAAGTCTGAAATAGATAACCTAAAAAAACATATCCTTCCTCGTCTGTTAGCATCTCTTATAATAATGGGTCAGTTTTGACCCATGTTTTATATTAGCTGTAAAATACACTAACCCTTACCACCTGTATGTGTGTGAAGATTTATCCACAGGTAGTGGGAAAACTTGATATGAAACATATTTTATTTATTTTTAACTGCACATGTGTAAGCCATAGACCTGTAACATGGTTCCCAAGTTTTGCGTTAAATCAAATAATAATATATAATATAATAAGTATAATTTTTTTACGGAATTCCCATGCCAATTACAATTATAAAGTCAATTATCTGAACTCACTTGCAAATCAGTTACGATTATGACGGCAACATAATTTTTCAATTACAATCATAATAACTAATTATCAATTATGCAATTACAATTATAATTGGCCCCAACCGTGGCATAAATATCTGTTTGTTTGAATGCAAACCTTAATCTTAACAAAGGTAAATAATAAATAAAAACAAAGCTAACATTGTTGCTGTGTTTGCTTAATAGAAGTGCAGTAAGAACATTGCCTTAATCAGCTCAAAGGGTAAGTGTGTAAACATTTATACATGCATGCACATAATTAATACCTCAGGTCTTTGCATTGACTCCAACCTTGACTGTTTCTTGTTTTTTTATAAAGAAAACTTTAATTTATACATTGTTTATGCATTCACGTTTGACATTGTTAATGAAAAATAATGGAGGAACGCTGCTAGGGAACTTGCTGAAGGGAGCTTTTTTCTGTACACTAGGGTGCTGCCTCTTTTTCTAACCCCAGACTCCACACACGGTGTGAACCAATGTCCCCTGATGTTGTCATGGAAGCTGAATGGAAAAATTCCCTCCTGCGTAGTTCTTTCCACCATTTTGTGATCAATATAGCTCTGTCTCATGATGGCTTAGTGCAGTTGGTTCTAATTTCTATCCATTTTATGTATTTTCTCCGACTCGCCCTCTATTTTTATTCCCCAGTCTGTCTCCATTGCTTGGCCTTAATTCAGTTGGACTGTTATTTTCTCCACCTGCCAAAGCAGACATTCTGCTGCAGCAGCTACAAAGTAACAATATTAGTACAATCCCTGGTATAATGGTGGAAATCTGCCTGGTCAAGGCTTCTCTTTATAATTTTAAAGCCAGTTCAGTCTTTGGTGGACTCTTGTTTGGTCTCAATTGTTAGCTGATGTATTGTTGCAGTAAGCACTGGTCCACTGAGAACTTCTTAGAAATCTTTAATGGAAATCCCTTTTAGAACTATAGCATACTTCTTTCAAGAGCTTTTTCTTCCATTTCTGTTATATTTCCCCTGGGACTGTCTTCCCTATGCTTCATTTCTGCCCTGAGACTTCGCATATGCAATTTCAGCCAAAACCAATAGGGTGAAGAGCTCAGTTTCCCAGTATTTCTCAGTACAGTATTCGCTATCTCTTTACCTTTATACTTCACTAAATGCTATTCTTTCTGATTTATTGCTGTGATTTGTTTACTTTAGTTAAACTTTAAACTGCTTACTCCCCTTTGCCTGGGCTTCACTTTTTCCCCTGTGATGCAGCTGCCTTTGCTTAGTCTTTTTAAGTCTATCCTTTAGGTCTCTACTTTTTTAACTCCACCAGTTGAGGCTTTGAAAAAGAGAAGAAATGCTTTACTTGGTGAAGGCTCTATTTAGCCAGAGCTACTGTGGTTTTGGAGGACATTACAAACTTCTCAGGTCAAGGTCAGTTAAAGGTTGTGTTGTAAACTGGTACTATTGCATGCTCTGCATAAAGGTTGAGACAGTTTGGGCCTCTATTTCAGAGTATAAAGTCAGATTTGGCTTTTTTTTTACGATTATCTTATAGAGGAAATGGCACCAAATTATCAAGGGAGCAAAATCTCATTTAACTCCTTTAATGCAATCATTTAATTAGATTTCTCTGTTAAATTGACATAGTTGTCAGAGGACATTACAACTCGTGCAAATTTGTTTTGATGTAGCATCGCAGTAGGACACCCGATTACTCTCCTATTCCAATATGTCTCTTTTAATTTTCCTTAGACAAATTTGAATACATTCTCTGGATTTTTAAGCAACAATTAGTCCCACTACCTCTTCCATCTGTTTTTCCAAACCCATCTTTCTGCCATTCCACTCTCTCCTAAAGTGATTATATAAAAGATTGCCCGACTGTCATCCCATTCTTTATGTTTTTCCCCCGTCTTCAGTAATCTCACAGGCCTCATTCCAACTTTAGAAAAATAGCCATTTTACTCATCTGACTTCATCCATCACTCCTTTTACTTATCAATCATTTATAATATACCCATAATTCCCGTTATATGACTCTTGTTAATTGGAGTTACACCCAGTTTTTCATCCTTCCAATAATCTTTTTCCTCCACATGCTTCACTACTCTCAGGATCTTTACCTCAGGGAAATTGCATTCAATCCAAATTACAATGCAGACTAAACTAAAAAAGACACACACACACGCACACACGCAACCTGTCTCCGTTTAAACCTTATTTTGTCTTGCACCATTGTATTCCAGCAATAAGTTCCTCCATGAGGTTACATTGTCTGTACTTGTAAGTTACGATCTTAAATATGTACTGACATAATTGATGGATCACACATTATTATTCCCTCAATTGTTTGCCTTACATTTTTGTTAATTATTTGTCAGTGTTCTCAATAAATATTTGACTTTTGTTTTTAGATATCTAAATATTGCTTTCGGTTCAATGTATTTCCGATTGTAAATTCCCCATGACTTTATAAAATCATTTAATGTTTTACTCTACTTTAAAAAAAATTATAATAATCCTTTCCTTTTAAGGGTTTCTGTATTTTAATTTTGCTTTCAATCTATATGCACCTGTATAATCTTATGTCATGCTGGGATAATAATGAATTATTAACTACGTATCACATCAGTCTTCACACCTGCTCCTTCATCTACAGGATGTAAATAATTCACATTTGGATGGTGATGACTTGAACAAAACGTGATGTGTGGTTAAATTTAGATGAGATGATAACTGAATATAGAAAGTGAATCACTTTAAACCCACCTGTAGATGAGGGTCTCATCTGCAGTGCAGTTGTACTGTATCTGATACATCCAGACAACGTAAGATCCAGAAAAACGTCCAAAATCCCATCGAACCTGAGCCGACGTTGACGTCACTGCTTGTATTCCAACCATCCGCCCTTCCACCACCTCCTCCTCCTCCCCCTCTTCAGTCCTTTCATCATCAGCCCTTGCTTCCTCGTTGACTTTTCTAGCGTCACTGTCATCATCCTCTCCATCCTCTTTTCTGCCCTCACTTGCCTCGCCTGCACGTCCCATGTTATTAATTCCTCCATTTTTGCCTGTGCTGATATCCGAGGAGCCGGGATCAGTTCGTAAAATCCCATTGGTGATATTCCTGTTGTTCTTAGGATTAAGATTTTTGCTCCCTGCATTTCCACCGACTCCACCTCGATGAGGCAGGGGGATTATTTTCAGTTCCACAGTTGCAGTTGCTTCACCTGCAGCGTTAATAGCAATGCACGTGTATGCTCCATCATCCCGCACGACTGTTATCAGGATATCTAAGGTCCCGTTGCTAAAGGAGCTGGTTCGAGATGTGTTGGCAAGGATGCGGTCATCTGGTGAAACCCAGTGAACCACTGGCTCAGGGTCGCCTATGGCACGACATTTGAGTGTAGCTCGCTGGCCCTCTAGCACCCATAGGTTGTTAGTGTGACGAGTAATGAGGGGTGGTTCACAGGTAAACTCCTCCTCTGGAATTGACCAAAAATATCTGAAGAGCAGAGACAGGAAAGAAGAAATGAAGAGACAGATGTGAAGTAGTATCACAGTTGGTGCAGAAGAATGCTGCCCACAAATTTCAGGGCTTTGTGTTTAGTCTGTCACTTTAATTGTAAATGGCACAGGCAAATGAAATGATAGATGTTCTCCATTGAATTTTAGTTTGTTTGAGAGGTTCAATTATGAAAATAGAGACAAAAATTCCACTTGACCTCTATTCTTGCATGTCAGCTTTTGAATACAAGAATACTTTGGCACACTAATACCCTCTGGCTTTCCAGTTGTCCTGATAAAATACAGGGCTTGACGGGTTACAAGGATTTTGAAAAAAATATTCCATCAGAAATTTACCTTCCGGCAAGGTGAGAAGGAGTAGCACACGTCTCCATGTCGTCTTTACGGATTAGCCGCCTCAACCAGAGGAGTTCGCAATTGCAGTGCAGCGGATTCCCCCCAAAATTTAGACTTATGATGGTATTGTATGGTGTTGGGCTTATTGCACCAGTTTGGGATCTGAAAACAAAATGACATTGGTTATAACTTCATATGTGTTTTTCCTATGTCACCCTTCTTATGAACTTAAAAACAATTAACTTATCGTCACTCATTCTGAATTGTTCACTTAAAGTTAAAATGAAGAGTTGAGACAATGAGAAACAGTAGTACTATATATAATTATTTGTAAGACGCAAACTGGTCCAGTGTTAGACCCTCGTGGACAGGAATTCAACATTTGCAGCTTCATGAAACGATTAACATACTGTCCAGGCTTGATGGACAAGTGCAAGGTTACTATAGGTTGATTTAGAGTTTATTGGTATTTTGAGATTATTAGAAATCACCTCGTGTTTCCAAAACATGCCAAAAGCTTGAAATATGACTCACTTTATGACTGAACCCAATTCACCTCTGAGAGTCCTAACTTCTGTCTTTGTAGCTTTTTTTTGTGTGTGCATCATTGCTACAAACAATGTGGTAAAAACCTTCCACATATTTCAGTATTGCACAACAAAGATGGTAAAAAACAGAGCAGATGGCTTTGTTTTCTCTAACGCACCAGCTGCCTTGCATGTCCCAGCCAGTCTACTGGTAAGAGGCAAAAGTTTATGGGTCGTACACATGCTGTACATGTGGTGCAAACGAAAACGTCTCCACCGTAATTAATTCCTCTGTCACATCAACAAACATTCCCCTATTGACACAGTCTGGGATATTGTGAGGAAGAGCAGCTGTCAGACAAACCAAATATTGAGAGCCCAAGAGCTACCTTGCAAAAAGAGAGTCCGGGGGCAGGGTCCGGAGCCTGTTGGAGGTCATGTCCAGTCTTGCGAGTTTATACAGCTCTCCGAAGACGCCTTCAGCTATATGATCTATCAGGTTATGGTCCAGGTTTAGAGTGTGGAGACTCGCCATGTTTTGAATTGACTCCCATGGTACCCTGAGGAAATGCAGAGACATTTTATTGTGTTATATGATCTAACAGAACAGTCAACAAGTCAAAATTGCTATTTTTTACAGTTAGGAAAACAGAAGTCATGGAGACTGTGAGACAGATTCATTGCTCAGTTAGTAATCAGTATAAGATATTAATCCAATTATAGGGGAAGACTATCACCGTTGTATTAGTCAAAGTGCACTCATTACGTTCTTATGTTTTTCTACCAAAAAGAAAATTGAGCAAAGACTAATTAATGGTGACTGGAACGATAGAAAACAAGAACAGATGCTCATTTTCCTGCACAATCTTCAGCTTTCTTTGAGTTTCACGAATCCCATCTGTGAGTCAGTCAGTTAGTATTCCTTTGGTGTCATTCACATTTAAGGAACAATTACTGTGTATTAACTGAAAAGTAAAAACAATAGTAAAATGTTTTCTTTTAATGACAGACGTTTCTTTTACATTTATTTTACTTTTCATTTAGTCTTTGCAGTAAAGTGCCATGTAAAACAGGAAAAATTGTATATTTAAACAAAAAGTGTATCAGCGTCTGCCATTACAGGCGATATATTATGCATGATCAGTTACATTCTTTACTTTTCATTGGTTGATACAATAACTTGGCCTTGGTTCAATGCCTGATATTTATCAAAAGAAAAGATATATGTATTGCCACATAACATTTTATGAATATAAATGTGATGTGAATTTGTACCTATCCTTTTCCCCTAGTGTGAGATAAGCAGAGATATTAACACATTAAATCTGTTTAGCTTCCAGGGGTGCTCTTTTAGTCAGTAGGTTCACCTGGTGGGATTCCTGCACAGATAATCTCTTAATCGCTCAAGGCATTCTGCCTCTTCTCGATATATAGCATTTTAATCTAGCTATGAATCTGTAATAGACTCTTTGCAACTCAGTGTAAACAGCAGTTGATGATGTATGCATCATTAAAACTCTTGGATTTTTGTCATGGTTAGGTGGAGTTTGGAAAAAGGCCAAGCAGCTCCTGTAGAGTAGACAAATGAAACATCTTAATCAGAACTGACAGCCAAATGCTGCTGAATATATCATCCTAGAGGGGCTCCATGAAAAACAGACAGGTGGTACGATACTACATCATCATTGTTCTGGTTTATTATTTAGTCCATTGGAATAGTTAATAGTTTAATAGGAATAGCCTTTGCCTTTAAGAATGAAAAATCTACACTTTATTCTCATCTTTAAAAAACCTCAACAAAAAACAATGTATACTTAAGCAAAAATCTAATGTGACCTCATCTAAACTAGAGAGTAAAAGCCATTAGAAACTCATCAAAATTGATTTACTCTGAATCTCCTGGGACAGGAGCGCTGCTTCTGTCACCTCAGCAGTTTAAAGCAGCATCATAAACAACCAAAAAATTGCATTTAGCGATTACACTTTGGAGAACCACTACTGTCTCAAGGATCGTCTTGGGTCTTATATTGTCTTATAGAAATATTGCCAGATAATGTGAAGGCTCAGCACTAGAGAGTGTTATTAACAGAAAAGCGGGTTGTTTACCTCTTGAGGTTATTGTACGACAGGTCAAGGTCCTCCAATGTGAGCAAGAAGTCGTCAAAAGCCTGAGTTGAGATCTTGATCAGCTGATTGTTGTTGATAATCAGATGTTGCAGATTTACCAAACCTGCAAGGTCTCTAGGTCCAAGTGTCGTCAAGCGGTTTCCTTAACAAAAAATAATGGATAACCAAAAAATTTTTTCAGGTGTGTCGTTTATCTACATCACTGTCAGTTAATTGAGTTTGCATTACTGGATGCATCTTACCATCTAAGTGTAGAGAGCGCAAACTTTCAAGATCACCAAAAGCCAATGGACGAATGTGATGAATGGTGTTTCGGGACAGCGTCAGATCAACCAATCCTGTCATGTTGGCAAAGTCAATTCCTCCCACTTGGGTTATAAAGTTGTCAGCCAGGCGTAGCTCCACCGTGCGCCTATCAACGTGTGGCGGGACGAACAGAAGCCCCTTGTCAGCACAGAGTGTGCTGAGTGACTCGGAGAGGTTTCTACACACGCAGTGGAAAGGACAGGCCGACACCACCCCCCAAGTTTCACCGGCTCCAATCAATGTCGGAAGCAGGCACCATGTTACTAGAGTCAGCCAGTGAAACACTGGGAAAATGACCGTATCAGGAAGTGTTCTCTTCGTAGACCTGTGGCAGGTCTTATGGATAAGGTTGGAAGAAGAGGTTAAAGATGAGACGAGGTGAGGCGGATGGAGAGAAAGAGAGAAGATGGATTGTGGAAAGAGGGAGTCCTCTGGTCTTTTAACAGGTTGAACATGTATGTGGAGCGGGTGCTGTTGTCTGCAGGGATTGAGGAATGGGGGGACAGGCATGGTAGAGCGCCTGACGATCCACAGACCTAAAGAAACAAAAAGGGGAAAAAAAAAAAAAAAAAAAAAAAAAAAAAACACTTTAGAATTGCACCGTGGTCCAAGAAATTATTCACATCAGGTTATTAGTTTATCCGTCCAGTTTACACATACTTGCAGACTAGTAGACCATAGCAATCCCAGGAGTAGTCGCTGCACTAAAACCCATTGTTTTATTTGTGTTTTTTTTACAGCATAATGACTTCAGATTGAAAACCTTTCTAAACACCTGCACTACATGCCTCTTTTGATCCTCTACTATTCTTTGTTTGTCTTTGGAAACACAGCCTTCGGTATACTTTTACTAGTACAGCTCATTGCCTAGCAACAACATCCCAAAGGATAAAGACAACCAGTCACCATGGTAACAGTTACCTAGAAGACTTTAAGAGCAGATTAGTCATCTTACATCATAAAGGGTCCTTTGTAAAGGCTTTGGGTCAGTGAAATCAAACTGGGTCACCAACCTATCAGCTCAATTGAGCAGCAAGACAAATTTAGCTCAGTGTGAGTTTCTGTAGCCTTGGTGTGGTGAAACATGTTCTATATAAATGCTTAAAAAAGTCTGCATATGTATGTTTGTACTTTGTTGTGCAATATATGGAAATAAGTCACTGGAACTAATTTACATGCATAATAGTTGTTATGGCAACTAACACCCAGGAATGAAAAGGATGACAAGCATTGATGGCATCCACAGTCAGGAGAGTAAAAGAGATGGTGAGTCATAGACAGGCAAAGTGCAAAGTCATATATGGAGCAAATTAGAAAACTGGAGTAGACTATAATGTAATTAAATATAGTAATGTATACTGTGCAACTTAATGCCTTGAGTACGTCACACAGGCTTGTGTCATGCTAACATCCTCAGTTAACCCAATTGTCTGTCAAATTGCTTCATCAAATAATCTTTTCTCTATCTTAGAGGAAGCTAAGTGCATGCAAATTAAGTGTTTAAAGCGGAACCCAGAAAAGGACAGTGTGGGCTACGGTTAGCCAAACCAGGAGAATTTAACCATGTTAATGTTGCCCCCCCCCCCCTTATTATTTAATATTAATATATACATATTCACTACACATCCATTACTGTTGGCATATTCTAAAGAAATCAATTAAATAAACTTGAACATAAAATGGGTTTTATTAATGAATTACTTTAACCGAATGAAAACAAATCAGATATCTTCAATCTTCAAATATATTTTTTTGACTTTGGGCATCAGTTCTTCACTGATTAATTTGGTTTATAAGATATTTGGTAGAAATATGAAAGCTGTGAGTGATTTAGAAGGATTTGAACTACAGAACAATTTTGCCGCCACTTAGGTCATTTCAAAGGTTTTGACATTATTAGACATAGTCTCACACTCACTCACCAATGCCAAAGAGCTGCCATACAGGGTGCTAATCCTCTAGCGGGAACAACATTGTGTTCAGCGTCTTGCCGAAGGACACTATGGAGCAATTGATGCTGTGTTTTGCCTCTGGAAATTTGGCTCCTGGACAAGAAAAGCCTTGTATCTATAGTGACTAAATGTGGTATTCAGATGGAAATGAGATTTTAAAGTCTTATTTTAGTAGTAGAAATGCACCTGTTTTTGTTTAGTTTATTCTATCTATAGCTTAATTTGCTGACAACTGGTGGAACAAGTCATCTAGTCTTAATGACTTCAACGTCTGGAATTGCTTGACTAGTTCTGCTAGAGCAGTTTTTCTCAAATGGGGGTACATGGAAAGGTCTCTGTGGTTGCCAGGAATTCTTATTAAAATGTGGCCGCGATCAAAAAAAGGTTGGGAACCACTGCACTAAATACTGCTTCATTCCACGTATTTACAAAATTAGTCTTTTAAAATGTATTTTATCACTCATTCATTCGATCATTAAACTGTATAGTTTTTTGAATAGTTTTTTAAGCCAAATGTTGTAGTCAAAGGGTTTACAAAAAAGGTTGAGAACTACTGTGCTCGAGCAAAATAGCCCAGTTTAGTCAGATTTATTCAAAGAGTGCATAAAGAATATGTGCAGTACAAAATATGAAAGAGTGGAACCTACAAGTCCAGTATTCAAACATAATATCAAAGCTGTACTGATAACTGTTAATACTGGAAGGCCTTCTTGGATTTTTTTTTTTTTTTAAACTAGTATTGATAGGGAAAAAATCATACCAAGCCTTAGAAAATGACTGCTACTCCCTGTCAAGCTCCACCAATGATATTTATGTTAATCATGTCTGGTGTCCATTTTGGGGAAGAATGGGGGCAAAAAGCTTGCAGTGAGGGAGTTGAGGTGCGTTAAGAGGACACGATCCCAGACACCTACGGTGGCAGACGAACTCAAGGGCAGTCGAAGCTGGAAGCTGAGTGCTTCTGAGCTCCTGTGGTGGCATGCAAAGTAAGAACTGAATGTACCTGGGCAGAGGGAAATGCCATTTTGAAATGTGTCTGCTGTGCAGTGGCCCTTTAGCATCAACTCACATTGTCGTACACAGCCACAACACTTTAGTCCTGACTTATCCTGTGCCTTGCCAACACCTGCTGTCTTGACAGCTTACTGAATGTCAGGTTGCCAGCAGTCTCCTGTTGGCCTCTTGTGTGTTTCCACTCGTGCCTTGACCTTTTGTATTTCCTATCCGTCTTTTTTCCATTCCGTTGCTCTCTGCTTTCTCACTCATACACAATCTGCCCTTATCTGTTCTTAATTTTATCTAGCTTTCTCTCTGCTTTTCATTTTCTTCTCACTATCCTGGTGGAGCGTGGTTTAAATGTAATGCAAACTGATACCTTTAATTTCCATACCCGGTTTTTACCCAATTCACTTTGGTCTTTTAGTTATGTTTCCCTCACCTACAATGCTTCTGTTCATCCTATTACTCTTTCTGCCTCCAGCTGCTCTCAAATTTCTATATTTTACTTCCTAATGTCTTATTCTCACTCTTTCTTTGCTTCTCTTCTTCTTCGTGCCTCGTCTACCCTTGAGGCAACCTGAGTACAACAATGTTATCAGCCTTCCTCTCCACCTTTTTTGTCTTTCCTTCATCCACTCTTTTTTTGTCTTTACATCTTCTCTTCCTATATCTTCCAAATATACCTTCCCTCACTGTTTCATTGCATCTTTTGCTGCTGATTTTCTTCAGACTATGCACAAACTTGCTAAGTAGTTTTGTGATGATTTGTCCGTGTCACATCCACACGCACAATATTTTTCCTCTCTCCGTACACATAAACCTTTTACTGTTGAGACGTTTCTTGTTCCTGGAAACCTCACCATTGTTTCAAGCCCAACAATAAACGAAGCTAAATCATATAGGCTACTTGGAAAATTTGTGGAACTTAACAAAGTGGTAGCATAGTTTAACATGGTGTCTATATGTGTTATTGTTGTCAAATATTATAAATAATACAAATCTTAATTAATCTTACCTACATTTCAATTATCTCTAATTTCAAACACATGCATCAAGATTTTTTTGAAAAATCTCTTTTCTCATTGTTAGCAGTCTGCTCTGCTGTGAGACGTTTGCTGCTTTTAATGCATACGGTTTTATCTATTTTATCTTTACTCAACCCTGATCTTTTTCTTGTGCTGCTGCAAAGCTAGAAGGTCCCCACGCAATAGATCCTTATCTTGCATGTGTGTGTACTGATGCTGTATAAAGTTGTGTTAGTATATGTCTGGCAATATTTTTAGTTGTGAACGAAAATGTCTATCAAACTAGTTGGAAATTGCATGCGATTTTAAAAAGGAGATTGAGCAAGTCCAGAGTCATCCCAGAAAAAATCAGACTGTATTCTGATTGAGGCGTCCATGCTTTTAGCCAGGTGTTTTGTGCTTTGAGGCGTATGTTACGTTGTGGCATTCACAGATGCTTTGTTCTTTGTTTTGCTCTTCCATCTCACATGAGCTCATAACCCTTCAAAGAACCCGAAACAGGAAATGGAGTGAAAAGGCTGTTCGAGATGGGAGTGAGCACATTAGCTGAAAGTATTATTCGTAGAAAGCACTCAATAACGCCAGTGTTAGAGCAGGAGAAAGAACTGCATGGCTGAACCCAGCCTTACCCTTTCACTTCTAAAAGTTTGTCTTTGTGACTGTTGGGAGGTTTTGTCACCTTGCAGAACATGTTACATCTACCGGTTTGACTTTCTTCTTAGGTTGACTTCCTTTTTAGTATTACTTCCGAAATCTCCCTGGATCATCATCATTAATGGGGAACTCAGCACCATTTTGAATATTTCTACAATCTGTGTGTAGGTACATGCCTCCATAATGTATACTACGATTACCTATTACAACAACAAAGTTTGATTTAGTTTTAGTCATAGTCTTTTGACTAAAATGTCACTTACTACAAAATTTAGTCATCAGGACTATTAGTCAACTAAAAAAACATAAAGCACAAGAGTTTATGCATTTTTTAAAGATGACAGACTTATTTGATGAGATCAATGCTTAAGACCACATGATCACATCAGTTCTGATTGGATTTCTTGCCAAGTGACAAAATTAGTTGACGAAATGTCAATAATGGGTGAAAGTTTTATAAAAGTCTCATTTGGGATGTTGAAAATCATGGAATTTAAAGGTGCAAGCTTGCTTAATTTTCCTTGTTAGCTATGCTGTATGAGCAGCACAGGAGCAGTGCTGAATTCCTCCTAATTTTTGTTTAACATGGGATTAAATGATGGTCTTTCCACTCCGTTACCTTTTTGTGGTAAGGGAATGGAATGGAAAACCAGTAAGTTGGTCACATCCATCACACACTGAGGTACTACTCAATGGTTCCTGTTGTACAGTGGCGGCTGCTGGTCTTTCATGCAGGCGAAGCTCATTTTCTGCCTACTTCAGAAAATGTATCTGTTTATTTAAATGTGAATTCTAGTAGAATTCACATTTTGTTGTCAACAACTATTTGTAGATTATCACACACGCACGCGCGTAGCTGCTGCGCGCTGGAGTGTGAGTGTTTGGTCAAAAGTCTCACAACACAAGCAGTAACAGTCTCCACAAACACCAAAAACAGACACTAGGTTTGTCAGAAGTTAATTCGCTATGAGAGGATCAGCAAAGTCTCCGTGTCAACACAGAGCAACGGACTGAAATATTTGAAAAACCCGCCTGTGTGCTTACAACGTCATACTCTCTGATTGGCTCATTTCACTGTCAATCAAAATTGAATTAGCCTGAGACAGATCATCCAATCATCATCCATTATTCCAGCGTCCGGAACAGACAGATCCAGCCCACTGCTCCATAGACCTCCTGTGAAGCCCGGCGTCCGATGGGCGGGACTAAGTGCGTCATAACCGAGCATTTATCCAATGAGCGTCTAGTTTGACTGCAGTGGATCAACCCCTAAAACCTCTCCCATTGACTTCAATTGAAGCTGAACTTCACCACTGTTTATTAACACTGTGACGCTGCGGTAATGAATGAAGAACGTCACGCTGTCACTGTCAGTTTCCTGTTATAAGAAGCTGATTCTGAACTAAACATATATGTGTTCTGTCATATATTTAGTCAATGAAATGTACACACAACACTACATATTTGACCACTGATTTTAGGGGAAGCTGAGGTTCCCTTGTAGTCTTAAAGCATCCGCCACTGCTGTTGTAATACCTAATATCCTTCATTGCTTTTTTAAAAATTGAAATCGAAAAGTTGTTCTCGGGTTTTCATGGATACGGTTGATGATAACGGAGTGGAAAGGAAAAGGAAAAGTGCTAAAAATCAACGTCAATCGAACCTGCATGACAAAAAAACTAGCGGCACTAGAAAGTTAGGATTTTTCTTTGCTTCATCAAGCAAAGATTTTCCTGAACACAATATGTTAAAATATTTGGCCTGGACATATTTTTTCCCAAACGTGCCCCGAATGAAAAATGTGCCTATATTGTTTTGATATAGTTTTCGTTCTCATTTTTTTCTTTTGAATTGGTCATAGCCAAGTTATTGTCACAAAATTGGATTAACCATAAATAATTTACTCTGTCACATGTAAACACCATTAGCCTATAAATGACTTAAATCAACAACATTGAAGAAGCAGTGTTTATAACAAAGGCATTTTTGTTGGTAATCCAGTGATCTGCTGGGACAATAAAGTTATTAAGGCATTTGCCTACTTGGTAAAGGTAGCAATAGACATGATCTAAAACCTGAAAATATTATTTGCCTATCTGTGCTTATCCATAATGCTTTTTTTGGGCCTGAAAGCGATGAAAAGCAGCCTTTTATCAACAGAACGGTCAGAAATTCCTTCAATTGCACCGAGGCTCTCCAGCGTTCACTCTTACTCATAATCCAGACCCTTAATATTAGGTGAGCACTCCACAGAGAAACAACCTCAAGCATACCAAAACAGTCTTCCCACACAATAATAATTATAGGGAGGCCGACACATAGGCACACATACTTTCTCTCTAGGCAAAGAACAAAAGAACGCCCACATAGCCTCTTCTTCCAGCAGTCGTGTGTTGTGCAAGCCCACTCTATTCTTTTGATACCATCGTTCCCCCGTCATCCCTTTGTCGTTTTCTGTCCTCCTTAGTCAGTCAGTATGTATAGAAAGCACAGGGATAAGAGATAACTGTGTCATATCTAGAAACTGGCAACCAATCTGAGGCACAACTAGAGGCTCACGGCATCAAATACGGCAAAAGGCAGAGGTGGAAATAAAATGGGTGAAGAGTGTATAAGATGGAGGAATGAGGCGCTGAGTATCTGAGCGAGAGTACAAGGAAGACTAAATAAGCAACAAAGAGATCGAGCCAGCATGTATGTACTATTTTAGATGGATGGGTGAAGAAATATGTAAAGACGATAACCGGTGGAAGGTGGCCATCCTTCACTGTCAGACAGAGATGAGGGAGGGAAAACTAGATTTGATTAGGGAAAGAGAAAGCTGTGGCCAGAATGAGTTTTTATGCTGTCCCAGCTCAATAGTGGGAATATTGGAGAGAAGAGATGTGAGTGAAGGATGACAGCTAAAGGTGATTTGCAATGCACCGTAGATGTTAATGAGGCAGAGAATGATGAATTTAAAAAGATTTAAACACCATAACAAAGGGGACTGCTCTGAAGCTGGACGAGCCAGTAAAATACTGCATTGTCGTGTTCTATTTTTAATACTTTCTCCTATATATACATTTCTTTTGGTGTTTAGCAGTTATAGATATTAGCAACTGAGCTATGTGTTATTTACCAATTGACTAATGACTAATGAAGTTTGCTAATTTGAAAAAGAAAACGACAAGAACAAGAAATTCTTGTTTCCTTATAAAAATGATTGGAATAATCTGGTTTGGTCCATTTGATATCAAACTGGGTTGAATGTTGCTCCTGAAATGAAATGAGTTCGACACTTCAGGAATAATGTTTTTAATGTGTTTTTCACTTTAAGCAAAATCATCCCTTGGGTAGAACGTCAACAGGATATTACTGTAAGTTAATATTGAATAACTGCAACTGTTCCTCTAACAGAAAACATAATTTTACCACAATAGTTCCATTCAACATGATCCTTGAGTGTTTTATGAAAATTGCAAATTGTCACGTATTAGTCATCTGATTGGTACAATTATAGAGAAATTATCTACTTAAGTACCTTTTACAGTAAAAAAAATAATAATGTTTCTCTATTGTATTCACACCTACTACACAACACTCAGTCTTTTATTATTTTTATTCATTTATTGCAACTTTACATAATAATCAAGTGTCTCTTTTGGTAAATGAAATCCAAGCCAATGTCAATAATACATGTAAAAATCAATGTACACTGGGTTTCTGGCTGTAGCTGTGTCATTGTGTGATCGTGGTTGATCAGTGGATTTCAGACACACGCGCGCACACACACACACACACACACACACACACGCACACACACACACACACACACACACACACACACACGCACGCGCACACACAGTGTGTAATCGTACTCTTTTTGTCAAGAAAAGGCCATCTTTAAAACTAACTGCTGAGAAAGTTGGTCATTAAGTGCTTTATGTGGGGTTCTTTTTTTTCCCCTCCGTGTTGACTGGGGAGTGTTTTTGCAGCCATGCAGCTGATAGATACCCCTGACGGAGAGAGCCTTCCAGAACCCCTGAGGTAATCTGAGGAAGGGAAAGTAGCAAAATGGGAAATCAGGAAAGAAGAACTGAAGTGTAGTTTCCACACAGCAGGGATCCAAAATATCACATAACTGCTGAAATATTCCACCCAACTAATTCCCTCCAAACTTTTATGAAGAAAAACCAAGTGTCTGTATGACATCACAGGAATACACACGTGTGTATTAGATCTTTCCTTGCAGGTCCCCCGTGATGTTTTTACTACTGAAAAATGGTATTCTACATGTTTTAATGTCTAAAAAAAAACATTTCCCCGTCTTTAATCTATATGTCTCCACTTCTGCTCAAAGGGGTTTTTTTGTTGTTTTTTTATTGGGGACGTGAGAGTTTCACAAGGATTTCAGAGTTCTGTTGGCCACAGTATTTTATCTCCAGCAAAAAGTTTGTAAAGAATCTCTATCTTCTAAAAAAAACAAAAAAAAACAGCATCACAAGCCACTCAGTCTTTTGCTCACGCTGACAGCTTTAGAGTAAAAACAAAATATTATTGGTCATACTATAGCTTTGATGTTTTTCATTTAAAGTCTGCCACACTTTCTCTGAGCTTTGCATAGATAAGAAACTCAGTCTTTAGAGAGCTTGAAATGCTGTAATAAAAACGTCAATTTCTTCAAATTCAGAACAGCTTGAAATAACTGCTATACCTGGGACTGTATTTATTTATTTCTTTTTTTAAGTATGCCTTTTCTTGGCTGGTGTCTTGAAACACCACAGTGCATAAAGCAACAGATAATATGGAAGAAAGATAATATGCAGAGCCAAAGCCCAAAACCCACTGGTTCAAATTACAGCAAGCTGAGCAATGGTGTTCCTTTAAGATGCAGTACCATCAGTTTGCAGGCAGCAGATGATAGCATTTACGCTATTGGCACGAGTTGTGCTGAATGCTATGACCAACATCTAATTTGCAGTTATTTTTCACTCCCAAAAAGATTTGGTTCTAGTTCATTCAGTGACATATCTTAGAAAGCTTTATTAGATTCCTGCTAATATAAATTTAGCATAGTTATAGCTAATAGTACCAACACATTATGATTTCATTTAATTTTGTTGTGTGGAGTAAAATAATCAAATTTGAGTGCCTATAAATCTGCATGTAATGTGTTATCGTATTGTTTTATAATACAAAAATCAGAAACATTGTTAAAACAGAATCTCCGTTTAAAAATGTTTTTTTTTGATATAATTTATTTATTGAAACATACACATTTAAGTGTTCATAAATTTAAGGGTGTAGAGGTATTAAACATATTTATATTTAACAAGGTTAATGGGCAGAATCCAATCATTTAATGCTAACCCCAAAGCTTTGCACTTTGAAAACATTTCTCATCGTGTTTCCAAATAACCTCCAATGTTTTCTTTTCACCTCTCCACCTGGACACAAACCCAGCAGCCCACTCCTTCTTGCCCAGGTTTTGTAATTTAGTTTCCTCCTCCTGAAAAATCCCACAGCTCGCTCAGCTTGGGGATTGCATTTACGGGGAGGTAAATTGAATTGGCAAACAGGACTGACAATGATTTTGTTTGGCACTTTGTTGGCTTTGTTGTTCTGATGATGCACTCCCATGAAATCCTAATTCAAAACTTCCACTTTCCATGCATCGTACATCTTTTGCTTGCTTCAGGAACGGCATTTCTGTTTGCATTTATTGATTTTATCTTTGACCAACATTATTTTTTTCTGTTAGTTTGTCTTGTTAGGCTTAAATGCAGTGGAGTGAAATTAAAAAAAAAAACAACAACAATTGTGTTGCGTGCCCCCATCATGACATCACCCCACTATTTGAAAACCACTGCTTTAATGACACTGACAGCAATAAGATTAGTTTATTTTGTACATTTTTATATCTCTGGGGTTAATTCTGTTTGACTCTAGCCACAGTATTAATTGATTTAACTTATATAATGAGAAGAAATGAACAATCGACTTCCTGTCTATTCCCATTTTCAGGGGTTATTCCTCATTGATTAATCACTGTCATATTTCTTTACCGTGGCTGCTTAATATTGTTCTGTCTGCAGCAATATTGAGCTTTGTTCATGCAATAATTGTAAAAACTAATATCATACAGAAACAATATTTAGGTCAACTTATCGTTTGTTTTCATAAAAAAGAGGACAAGAAGGGCATAATTTAGCTTTTTTGTATCAAATCTCAATGAAAAAAACCTTTAGAAATATGGGACAGTTGTGAAGCAATCAATACAAATATTAGTTCTTCACTTTGTTTTCCACTTTTTCTACCTCAAATTATTGAATATATTTTTATTTAGGGATATTTGTTTAGTGATGCTGAGCTTCTCCAACATGTCAGTGTGACACCACTGTAATAACTGACCTGTCATTCATCCCAACATAATACCGCTGCGCCTGTAATTGCCTGTTTTCTTTTGATTTTCCCAAGTTCACTTCCCCAGTTTTCTTTATCCCATTCAAGCTTTACCATTTTCTCTCCTCAAAACTGTCTATTTTGTTTTTTTAATTTATTTTACCATCTCTACTCTGACCTCTCAAACTTTGAATAACTGATTTTGCATTTACACCTGCACATACTTGAATGACAATAACTAATCAAGAAAAAAAGCCCCTACTTTCTATCTTCTAATTCCATCTTGGAAGGAGATATACCACTGTGTGTGAATCACAAACATCTCCGACCCATTCCTAAAACCCTGCGGCGCCAATTACACGGACCCTGATTGGCTGAAACAACAGGGTGTAGCCTAATTTGGAAAAGGAAGTGTTTGCATGTGTGCAAGCATGCACGTTTATGCAGCAGGGTTTCCAACACTCTAAGGGAAATCCTGAGTAAGCGAACAAATTCTCAATCAGTAGTCTGCATCCAGCACAGTAGGTCAACAACAGACCACCCAGGACTTTGAATCAAAGTGATGGATGTGTTAAATTAAGCTATTCATGTGCATGAACTTAACCAAAATAAGTGGTAGTTTTAATTGTTTTCTTTTTTCCCATTGCAGACAGTTATATCATTTTGAAACAAAAGTAGTTGCAGGGAAGCAGGGTGTCAGAAAATGTCTGAAAAAGTGAGAAAAGCTGATAGTTCCTAAGAGACAAGAGCTCCGTGTGGTGTGAAAATCCCAGGTTTCTTTGGTGTAAGCCTGTTAGCATCAGATCAGAGGCTGTTCTCTTATACGTTGTTTGACACTATTTATGGCCAAACAAGGCTGCCCTCAAATGAAGATGCAGAAAAATCATTTTTCCTTGAGCGTAATGATTACTGCCATTCATATTCTAGAGCTCAGCACTGCTAATACTGTAAAGAAGCACTGAGCACTTTGCTGTGAGACTCACACTGTTCAACGACAAGATATAGTGCATTTTCTTGCAATAGTCAACACTTGCAAAGCATTCTGCCCAATTATTTACTTCATTATCAATGACCTCCTGCATCTATTAGCAGAATAGCACATTGGCATAGCATAGATAAGATAATTGTTTTGATCATTTGCTACTTTTTGAAGAAAAGATAAAAGTAGCCAATAAAAAAATTAAGTCTAACACTGCAATTAAAGCTAATTAAGATCCATGTCCAATGCTTTCTCTTGAGTTTTTTGTTTCTTTTAGCTGCAGAAATAGGTTCCTGCATATGACCAGGAAGTGGAAGTGAGTGATTATAAAGAATATTTTATGTTGTTGTGCGCTAAAGAGCTGAAAATACCAACCGCCATTGTAAAGCAGGAGCAGCTCAGGCTCTAAAAGTCATTGTGGCGTTTTCACTATTTAGACATTTATAAACTGATTTATATAGAAGTATTAAATTGAGCTTTTACATCTTTCTTTTTCAGCTCATTGGACTAAAGTCCTTTTGAGATTGAGTACATTTTGCGTGTGCATGAATTGACTCCCGTCCTTCCCTACCCGTCGCCACAGAGGGGTTTTCCACAAAGTAGGATTGTTAGCCAGAGAGGGACTTTTGGCTGACTATTCTTACTCTCTGTAGCAGAATCATATTCCCAAAGCTGATATTCATATTCAACCCTAATCACTCTTATATATAGGAAGGGATTTTTTGAAACAGATTTAAGGGCGACTTTTCTGATCTTAGGTAGTAAAATGTCTTGCCTTGGGTCATTGAAACAGTTTCTTGTATTTGGTTAAAGCTTTTTATAAGATAACGACATAGTGGAGCACTCAAAGTATCAGTAAATCAAAGATAATTTGCTTCATTCTGACTGTGATTTTTAGTGTTGTCAGACAAGGATGACACTTTTTTGTGTGTCCCTTGTATTCCTCATGAAACACAGGAATATACTGGTATCATGGGTCGTGATATCACCTTACGCGAGACATTCAATTTTGTCAGGATTCAGATCATTCCGTGTAATCCTGAAAATCAACATCCGCCATTGTTTGGCCACAACGTTCAGTCCTTGAAAACACAAGAAATGTGTTGGGAAGTCACCTTGGTAGAATTTTGAGGGCAAAGACAAGAAATCACGGTAAGAATTAAGTAAAAACACTTCTATGCAGCCGTCTACGGGACTCCACATCCCACAATGCAATGCGCGAAACCTTTCTGACAATGACGAGTGTTTACAGTTAAAATCAAAACAAACATCATCTTGCTTTTGGTTTTCATTTCTTCATCTTGTCCTAAACTCTATACACCTGCCTCTTACATGCACAACAACTCTCCTTTGATAGACATATCTATCCTTACCCCAAAATGTCTCTGAATCAGGGTCCAGTGGTGGCTTTTGTAACAGTTGTTCTGCTTATTTCAGTTACTTGGCACCTGCTGTGCCTAAATACACTGCCAACTGTTGAATTACTCAACCTTCATTCCTCTCTCATCTCTCGATTTGGTTTTAAACATGTTCTTATTGCTTTGACTTTTTTAGGAGCAAGACCCTCAGTCACACTTTCTCGCTCTGACACACTTTTTCAGCTTTCACTGGTACACTTCCTTCCTTCTGTCGACAAATCTTTTGACATGGCATCCTTTCATCACCACATTTCTTAGTACTGCAGTATCCCTGACTACACACTGTCTAATTACTCATCTATTTACCACTTAGTGGCATTGAATTTCTACCATTCAGTGATTCCTCTTTCTTCATCCTCCCATTCCTCCTCCTCCACAGCATGCATTACTCTAATAGTGTAGTTTTCAGATATGGATTTTCCACCCTTCTATCTTATCGTTGACTTTTCAAGAGTCATCAATCACTGATTCATTTTTCATCACTCCCTATCTTTACATTCTCAGAGTGTTCCTGCCTATTATAAACAGTCATTTTTGCATTTACTCTCCTTCATCATAGTCTTTCCGTACCTCTCTACATTTTTTTTTGTCATCGAGCTTGAAGGTTCGCACTGATCCTTCCACCTTTCCAACCTTTTAATGTCTTTCCCACCAAACTCTGATGAATGAATATCAGATTAAATGACAGTCGAGTGGTATTCCCCTCACTGAGACCACATCTTTCTACTTTCAGGATTTTTCATCTTCACTTTTGTATCTTGATTGAACGCTGTTTAAATCAGGGAGGTGTGACATTTTACATCCATCGTCCGTCATCATCCTTGACGCCTGTCTTCATCCGTTTCATACAATTATCCATAATGTCAAGAGCTATTGCCAATGGCTTTTTGAACACGTCCACAATATCTCCAGCTCATCATCTTTTGTCTTATTTTTGGAAATAATGGTTTAGTAAAACAAACCATGACTAATCACTGACAAGGTATATTTAACCAACTTAGCCTTAGTTTTTCAAATTTAGACGTACTTTGATGGATTTTATCTAAACCTCCATCACTGGTTGAGACTATTTAGACTTTTGCCAGATACCAGAAATTACTCATCAAACATAAAGTGTCACGTAATAGGTATCTGCAACCAAATTCAGACTGCTGAGGTTGTTTGAATTGTTACAAGACTAAAAGACGGTTATTGTGTTTTTGCTGAAGAATTCACTCTCTAACCATAAAAGGAAATACTTAATTATTACAGTCACACAATTCACTAAACATCCTAAGCGTTTAATCAATGTAGTTTTGTGCTTGTAAGGCAAGACCTGTAGACACCATCACATAGTAAATGTAGTTTTTTTTGATTTGTTGGCAATGTACGGCTGGAAAACAAAGAAAAATATCAAACTCCATTCACAACAAACACATTTTGTCATAAGAATAATTTTGAGGCATATGCCTATCACACTGTTACAGTGGTTGCTATCTTACCATGACATGGAAATCTGAGGTCCAAGCAATCTACAATTTTTTTTAGGAAGCAGCCTTGGAAGCAGTTGAATATGTGACATGTTAGAAAAGAACCAACAGGCTCGTCAATCAAACCCACAGCCAATACTGCATCTTTATTTTTAGTCCTACTACAATAAATCAGTTTAGCAACCCACAATGTCTGTTTCCTCTTTCCAATAACCGGCCCATTCACACCTTCCATTTTTACCTCTCTGTTCACATCCCAGTCTGTTCATTTTGGCAAGTCTCCTACTCTGAACACTGAGCCTCCCATCTGTTCATGTCCCCCGTCGAAGCCTCAGACTGACAGACACCCTTGGTAACAGTGAGCCAAACAGAACTAGAAACAGGATAATTGAGAAAAATGCCCTGCATTTTACTGTTTGAACCAAAGGACTCTTTACTCTCCTGCATTTATATTTGTACACATTACCAAAAAAAGCCAATTCCAATTTAAACATAGGACTTCCTATAGTTTTGTTAATAGAAATTTAAAGGCCTCTTTATTGCATTTCAAACAACTCAAGTCTCCATCAGAGAGTTTCTGCTTCCCCTGCTCAGAGCTTTAAGAACGACTACATTCTGAACAGGGCATAAATATATTTCTGGTGTGTACCAGTCTTTTCTAAAGTAATTAATGTACTGTTCAAAATGAGTCCTTTATCTGCCAATCTTCTAGAACAGCATTAGTAAACCACAGCATGTTTGTAGTTGTATTGTTTCTCTAAATAGCTCATGACTGGTGCTAATGATCTTTAATTGATCTTTCAGGGTCATGCACTGCTAATTGTAATCAGTAGTGCAACAGAGGAAAAACAAAGCAATGATGAGTGTCTGTCTTTTGATCTAATTGTTACCTTGCTTGTAATTTTTTTCCTATCTGATACTTGTCAGTCAATAAATAGTCTGTAATGTTAATGTTTAAGTATCTAACCGTTGGCTTTCCCCTTTTTCTACCCTCATAATGCATTCATCTTTCAAGTCAATCTGTGACTACAGTACTATACTCATCACATTTCTCCTAGTCTTTAGGAACCATTATGATGTATTATGTCAGCCCTTCTTGTCTTATCCATTTCTCCCAGCATCTTGTTCCTCCTCCTTCTTCCATCTCCATTTCTGTCTCATTTTCCTCTCATCCTCCCATATATCCTCTCAGTCTGTCTGATCTCCAGTGTCATTCTGCCAATTCTGTATGTGTGCGTGATCTCAGAAACGGCTTACCTAAAAACCTTCAATAAAGGGACGTTAGAATTGTGGTGTTCTGCTAACTTACACCATCAGATGTTCATTTCCATACACTTGTGTGTGTGTGTGAGTGAGTGACTGGCTGCACCCATGCAGGGAACACACACAACCGCTCGGTGAGATTACATAAAGGGAAGATAATGAAAGCCAAAGCGAGACACACACCTAATGAGTGATTTGATACTGCACAAATCTTTGTCACACATACTCATGCACTTAAAAAAAGTGATTGCAAGTGATTGGCTCAGAGTGGTAAGGTCATGGGTTGTGCAATGTGGGAGATTTCAACCTGTGTTATGTTGTCTATGTGATCTTTGTGCCTGCACTTTTTTCTTGTAAATGCACAGCTGTTTATTATTTATAGATGTGTGTGTGCGTGTGTGCGTGTGCGCGCGCTCGCACATCACTGAGCACTAGATTTCTACTTGAGTGAACTGTGGACTTCACTTCAGGGATGCACCAAGTGATATAGCATCTGAAAGCCAACCATGCTGTTATGGTGTCTGGATTTGCCTGTGTGTGTGTGCGTGATTGTTTGACCCTGCATGGACATTACCTTTTCCGTCTGTGTGCCTTTATACTCTGAATCAGCTCCACATGATATCCAGGTCCTTGTGTGTGCGTGTGTCAGTGTGCTCAGATCTTGGCTCAGGTGTTTGTGTTATGCCAGTTTGTCGTTGAGGGTGGGGGATCTGGGGTGGGTGGGAAGCTCCTGTGCTTGTGTTGAAAACCTGTCCTAGTCCCCCTCGCACTCCCACACCTCACACACCAAACGGAGGCTGATGTAGGACAGTGTGAGATAACTAGAGAGTTGAAGGTATTCCAGCTCAACGATATCCTCAGGTGCCTTTCACAGACAAAGAAAGCCTAATAATCTTCAATTACTTGCTCAATCCTGCCTTGATAGTCCAAAGTAGGGGCCTTGGTTTGAAAGGGGGAAACATTCCCAGGATCCACTTTGCTTGTATTCCTACATATGTCGTTGAGAGTCGATTTCCTCATGGCTGTATTCAACTTTCCATTGCATCAAACTCATCAGTGGAATAAAGATTAGAAATCCAAGTGGGAATTTTCGACTACTTTCACCAGCACTATTTTTTTTCTTCCCACCTCTTTCAACTCTATAATTGTATTCATCTTTTCATCCCATTTGACACTTCTTGTCACATCCTTTACTTCCAGGTATGTTATCCAGAGTCTTAGAAGCTCTATGCACTGTACTGTCTGCTGTCTGGCTTTGAAAAGCTGTTCATAGATGACCTTGAGGCAAGTGCAGAACAGGATGTTTTGGAGTGCACTGAAGGGATGGGCAAGGCTAAAAACCTAAAACAAGAGATGGAGAGTGTCAATACAGTGGCATGCCATTTTCTTTTTATGTGCCAGAGGAAATATCTTGTTGGTTGTGTTCATCTTTTTTTCCACCACAACTTTCTGACCTTCTCTTTTTCCAAGATGCCTTCATCCATCTCTCTTTTGCCAACTTCTGGACTCATTCTTTCTCTCCTTTACTGTCCCTCTCCACCCTGTCACCCCTGTTTTCCCATCTTTCCTACAGATCCTCTCTCTCCCTTCCTTGCTTCTGCTCACCCGTCTGTCAAAGAGAATCAATAGCTCCAAGACCCTCTTAACGCCTCTCAGCAAGCTGCATTGGGTCATACCCATGCGCGCGTGCGCGCACACACACACACACACACACACACACACACACACACACACACACACACACACACACACACACACACACAAACACATGCACGTACATAAATTCTCCAAGGATCTGGCACATGCACAGTCACGCAGCACGCTCACACATACGCCTGCACACACGAGCGTAGTCTCTCCGCCACCACCACCCCACACACATCAAGTAGTTATGCAGTGATACTCTCCCACTGCATCCCTCTCGCTTTTTTCTCCCCCCCCCCCGCCACATGCACGCAGCCTAATGAAACAACAGAGCTATTGATCAGCACCTTGAATGTCAGTTAGTTCAAAAGTCCTGCATCTTCCACTCCCCAAACCCTGTCAATCAAACTCCAAAAGGCAAAATCTTTAGGAAAACTAGCTCATTATCTGCCTTTAAACCAGTCCACTCTCTCTGTGCTACTGTGTCTGTTTCTTAATCAGCATCTGTACGCGCACACACACACGAGTGCAGCAGCTACGTGTGCAACTGAGAAGAGTTTTTTTTTTTCTCCTCTCCTTTTCTTCTTATTGCGTCGATGTGCTTTTTCATTACCAGATTTCACTTTGCTACCTCAGAAAGAGAGAAACAGGAGTCGAGAAACGTATCTGATGTTTGATGCCTCCTTTTTTATCTTTAATTTTTGCTGTAAGGAGAAAAGGTGGAATCACTAACCTTGTTTTCCGGATCATTCCATCGCGACTCCTGAAACCGTCACATTTCTCTCCGTCTCTGCAGCTCCCGCTCTATCTCGGCTCTGTGGAAAAACACCCATCTCTCTCTCTCTCTCTCACCTCTCTATCTCAATCTCTCTCTGTCTTTCCCTCCCTACCTCTCTCTCTCCCTCTCTCCTCCTGTTGGTCGTCCCCTCACACGGTCTCGACAGCTGCAGCGCTCTGTCTGCCTCCTCTGTCGCTCTTCCGTCAGGCTGTAGGTTGATTGAATTTTAAATCATGTTAATCCCACAGAACAGGTACTGAATGGTAGGGGTGGTGAAGATGAAAAAAACAAAAACAAAACATAGAGTGAGAAGAGCTGTATTTCTAAAAGATCAAAATTTCTGAGCACAAGATTTTTTTCTCCATCTTCTTAAACAATTCTTCTTGCTTCTTTTTTTTTTTTTGGTCCTTATCTGATGCAGAAGCGTTTGTGACAGACAAGAGCACTGTGGTCTGGCTTCGGCATCCTCTTGCATCACACTGAGATTGTACAACAAGGGAGGCTCAGAGATGAAGAACAGGAAGGAGAGCTGGGGGATGAGAGGTGGGGAAGGATAATAAGGAAATAAAGATCATGCTCAGTACACTTCACCAAGCAGAGGGTCGAATGTGGATAGATGGGCGTGGCAAGGAGAAAACAGGAGTAGAAAAGGAGGTAAAGCTTAGAGGTTGATGTTGTGAACTGCAGCATTAATTCAAAAATACCTCTAATGCATTTCTATTAATTTAAAAAGGGCCATCATATTAGGATCTAGAAGTGGCTACCTGTCCAAAGTACTTTTTCAAGTAAATAAATTCAAATACTGAAATATAAAGCAATTTTTAATTCAGTAAATATTGACACCCACAGTTCCCAGATACAGACTTTTCCAAAATAGAAATGAACCTCTGTAAAAGCAGCACTTTTTCAGCAAAAAAGTATATTACAGAGCTCAGTGGAAAGCTTTTATCACTAAAGTCACTCATAAAGCACCAAGCTTTCCCCAATAACATCCAAATCCTTATGGATATCAATTAGCCCACTCTTTGTATCTGCACATTTGCCTGTGTGGCAGCTCCTTTAACCCTTTTTAAGTATATACGCTTTTTCTGTAAGTCATCTGTTGGGTCAACCAATGTCAAGGTCTTTGATTAACACTGCTTTTCATGTTTAAAAACCCATTGGATTAAACAGAGTTCTCACCTTTTGAACAATAATTATCCTTCCTGTTTGATTCACAATTAATCAAACCACTAGCTGTGTAGCTCCCAGTATCCTGCTCTGGGCGAGTGCCCTTGGAAAGAGAAATAAACTAACCTTACCTACTCCGAGGTGACAGGCAGAATGAGTTTATCATTGAGGGGAAAATCTTGTTACCAGAAAAGGTGTTGGTTTACCTGGCGGAAATTGTACACCACCTTGAATACAGGGCAACTTAAAAGCTGTTGTGCACGTGCTTCTAAAGTTCATTTTGATGAAGTGCAGGAAAGCAATAATCCTGAGGGCAAAGATTATATTTTCTATTATCACAAATCTGCCTATTTTAAGTAAGTCACAGAGAGATCTTTATACTACCTGCAGTGGGAGAGAGATAACATAATTGTTTCTTAAAATGCTAGGGAGGGCGAGCAGACCTCTTTCCGTTTAGGCCTAACTGGCTCTCAAAGTGAAAAGCATTGCAGGGGAGACGGACTACTGACTTGGAAATGAACAAATCCTTTTTCATTATTGTTTCACTCACTGCTGGTGTCAACAAGTAAGAAGAAATCCTGGGAGGGTTTTTATGGCTTAAGAGATGAAAAGCTGTCAACACAGTAGAAAGGATAGCTACCTGATCACTCAAACCGATCATTGACGTAATGGATAAACTGATATAGATCAGATAATCACATCAACAGTGTTCACTTGCTGATGCAGGCTTTTCACAATGACAGAACAGATCACAAAGGTTAAACTCAGAGATTTGGGTTGTGTTCAAAATTTCATACTAACGTACTACTCGTACTAAGTTAGTATGCAGTGCGTTCACATTAGTTAGTATGAAAAGATTGAGTACATGACAAATACCTGGATGTATGTACTATTGGGACATTTTTGAAGTATGCACGGTGGGTACGCTAGTCATACTCAACCACCCCATGATGCATTGTGAGCGGAATCTAAAATCGTCCTGGGACCGGCTTCAAGCTAAAAGTCAAACGTCCTCTTTTCAAAACAAAAGTATCTCTTCTTGTCTTCCATTAGTTTTTTAATGCTTTTGTAAAATGGGGCCCTTGTTTTGAAGTTAAACAGAAGTATTGTCAGTAGCACAATGGCGGGTCTCAGAAAATCTCTAAAATGTCGGCATGAAATGTGTCTCCTGAAGTTTAATGGATCAAATGACCACATGTTGATATTTTACTTGGTCGCTATCTCGCTTAAAATGTTTTCAAAACTTTCAAAGGTGGCGAATCAATGGAGATATTTAGCTTCAGTGTGCTTCCGATTTTTATCATTGTTGGTTCGAAATTTATCTTGAGAAACTTGGAAGTATACCTAAGTGGGAACGCTCATCATCGGTCATCATCTTGATAATACTTATAGTATATAGTAGACAGTATATACTCATTGAGTTTGTAGTGTATAGTGCAGAGTATGCCATTTCGAACACAGCCTTGGTCTTGCCAATCAAAACCACAGGGGCATAGGTGTTAGGCTATGGAACAGGTCTTTGGTTGGCCTTCAGCTTTTCCTTTGTTAGCTTTAATCTTTCAAAATACATGACCTCCACTTTCCTGATCTCATGTCTATAAGGAAATATTACTAGACACTAGTTTCACTAGAGCAAATGGCTGCAGTCAGACATCCCGGATGGCTCTCAGCCCTCCTATCATCGGAGCAGACAGAGATGCTCTTTTTGGCGGTAGCAAAGTGGTTGAATTTATAGTGTTTGTGAATTTGAGGTGCGTGTGTGGGAAGAAGCGTAACTGCTACCGGGACAGTAGTGCAAAGCAGGTGAAGATGTATCGCTGTATTTGCAGTGATTTAGTGAATGCTAGATTTGTACAGTCATGTCCAACCAGAAAGTCTTATTACTTTAGGTGATGAGAGCCACATCACACAGTGTAATGGTCTGTGGGGGACTTTAGCATTCCCGACAACACACAGTCGTAAATAAATGCCAACTCTCTACTTCTGTTCAGTTGTATCAAGCAGCAGAAGCCCTCCAAACTTTGAAAACCAATTTGTGGTGAGATCGGGTAAAGGGAGAGAACCACAGTTGTACAGCGTCTGTAACTTACTGTTTAATTTGTTGAGAGTTGACTTAGTAAGTTGACTGTGACGAGGGCCTCAGGCATCAACAAGTCTTGTATCCTCCACAAAGCTCACAATCAGGTTTTTAAAGCTGGAAGTGCATGTAAGTCCTAAATACAAGAAAAACACTAAATGTCTGAAGTTTTTGTGTGTTCCAGTCCATAAAAAAAATCAACCTCCCATGATTCAAACTACATGTGTACTCATCACAAATTCTATTTATGTGCAATAATTCACATCAAAGCGCAATCTACCATCTGTGCCATATTTCTTTATCTAACCAACAGTTCAGTTTATATTTTTATATTGTTTGTTACGGTAATAAAGATAGTGTGCTGACGAGTATTATAGTATTATGTATTTATTTTTTCTTTATTTTTCCAATATTTGTGTTATTTGCCCTTAGTCTTTCTTGGAGAGCACCTTCATTTCATTGTATTTGTTGTAAAATGACAATAGAAAGCTTCTATATCCATCTTTTCTATATGATCCTGTGTGTATATGGTTGAACCGAAAATGTTCTTTTTCTTATCTAAAACACACAGTAAGGTGTGTGAGACATTGTTGCTAAATACAGGAAGGACTGGAGCACAACAGCTACACTGCACTAGTGCACACAAACATGTAACATTTGATTGTTAAATGCATTCCAACACACTCACACACATTAACACACACACCACTCACTGGGGTAAATGAACCATGCACACACAAACATACACTTCCTGGCCTGTGAGGGTTGAATGGCATTGGGATTTTAGATCAGGGACAGATCTTTCTTAATCTAGGGATAACGAGAGACAAGAACACACACACACACACACACACACACTCTCTCTCTCTCTCTCTCTCTCTCTCTCTCTCTCTCTCATACACACACAAACAGCCTTCTAATTTGGTTCTCTGAGCTCTTTGAATGTCATTGTAGTTTTATTTATTTTCCCTGCATTAGCCAGAGTCCATCCAAATGATTTCCCAGTACTGCTGGCAGACCGATTTACCAGCCGAGGCTACAGTAAATGAAGTACGAGAAAAACATGCTGGGCCTCATTTGTCAGTATTGGTTTTTGTGTAAACGCTTACCCAACGCATGTAGAAGAAGGAATTACTTCAGACCCTGCCTTTTTTTAAAGAATACATTATGAACTAAGGAGAATACATTATGAACTAACAGTTATTTTAATCAAACACACATTACACATTTAAAACGTTTAAATGTGATCGGGCCAATTTTACTTATCACTGATTAATCAACAAAAGTCTGGACAATTTGTTTATTTGTTCTTTGGATTCCACCGTGATGGTTGCTTATTTTCCTGGGATCCATAGGAAAAAAATAAAGATTCTAGTACATGTAAGAACAGCATTTTTTTTGTTAAATACGGTTAAAATGTACAGAAAAAAAATTACAATAAAAAAAACATGATATATGCTGTACATCAAGGTTTGGTTAAAAAATTTGATCTTAAAGCATTTTTAAAAATGCGTAAAGTTGACATTTCTTTTAGGTCCCTATACGCAATTTGTTCCATAAGTGAAAAGTTCTAAAAAAGATAAACCTTCAAAAATAGTGATAGAGATTCTGTGGCACTTTGCTGTGCTTTCTGCATTAAAAGCTGCCACTTGTGGACACACACGCACACGCACACGCACACACACACACACACACACACACACACACACAAACTGGTACTAATTGGTAATTTTTAAATGTTAAAATGTGACAGAGACTCACCTGAAAGATATGTAAATGTAATTATTTTCTAAAATTATTTTCTTTTTCTACACTTTAAACAGTTTTGGTTAATTTGAGTGAGAATAATATTAACTTAAATGAGTGTAATCATTAATCATCACAATTTGGTTTGTTTTTTCAGTTTGATAAACATTGTTTCACACAAAACACTTCCTGTTTTCAGCAAATGTGTGAATCACAGTTTTCCATATTTTGCTAATAGTTGTAGGGCCTTGTTTACAGAAACTTTGTAGATTATTTACATTGATGTGTTTTCCAAACCAACACGTGCCACTCTGGTTACATGAGACACGGACCAGTTGTTTATAAGCTAGCAGAGAGCGGGACAGGACAACGCTTTGAAGTGAATTTCTCACTAGATGACATTGCCAGGTTTAAGATATCATGCTGCTTTAGAGGAACACTTGGCACTACACTACTAAAAATACAACCTTAGTCACAGTTTAAAATGAGCTTTTCCCTAATCAGCGCATTTTTTCCATAGTAGGAGATTATGTCTTGTAAAATGCCAAAAACTAGTAAAAGTAATGACACAAATAAAAGGATATGTGAACCCACTTCCCTGCTGTCAAAGCGTGTAAGTTACTGCTTCTAAGATGGCTGTTGAGCAGTGCGGTCGGTGCACATGAACTCAAGGTGCCGTCTCGTACACTCACAGGCACACGTGCACACATTTATAAGGTAGTAAGAGCAGGAGAGGAAGGGAGAGAGTGTCTGGATCAAGGAACGTTGAAACTGCAAATGTAAAAAAGCTATAAATACAGACTGGAGAATACACAAGCGACCGTGATACGGCTATAAAGACAGTCTAATAAATAATGCATAATCTGTGCAGAGAAAATGTAGACAGTTGTAGCACAATGTGCAAATAAGAGGCAGCTGTTAATTGGTGCCTTGAGTACTCATAGTTTCTGAAAATATGCATTAGTGATGATTTAATGCCCAATGTTGATTGCCGAGTTATGGTCTGAGAGGGAGGATAACATTTTGCATTCCTGCTAAGTCAACATTTCCATTTTGTCTATTTTTTACATTTGTCTGGTTATCTTACATTGAAATACTGCATGCACACGTGTGTGTGTGTGTGTGTGTGTGTGTGTGTGGGAAACAAATAAATAACTTCCTCTAGTCAATCAATACAGACAGCCTATTAGAAGCATTACTTTGACAGGACAGGGCTAAGGCTCAGGCTGTTATGATGAGAGTAAACTAAAGATGGCTGAATATTCACAGCAAATAATAATAATAATAATAATACATTCTATTTGAAAGTCAGCGCCTTTCAGGTCACATTGCATAATAAAACCACAACAGTGCATAGTATAAAACCACAATAAAAATGAAGCTAAAACAGTATAAAAATAACAGTAAAAGTGAAGCTAAAACACAGACAGGGCAGAGGTGGTCAGGTCAGAAATGCTGTTTTAAATAAGTGGGTTTTGATTGCGGCTTTGAATTGTCAGAATGAGTCCATGTTGCTGAGATCCAGAGGTAGTGCGTTCCAGAGCCGGGGAGCAGAGTGGCTGAAAGCTCTGCTCCCCATGGTTTTAGGACGGGCTGGGGGAGTGGACAGATAAATGGAAGAAGGGGATCTGAGGGAACGAGATGGAGTGTGGACGTGGATGAGATCAGTCAGGTAAGGGGGGGGGGCAGTGTGGTGGATGGCCTTTAAAGTTAACAGAAGGATCTTGAAGTGGGTGCGGAATTGAATGTGAAGCCAGTGGAAGCTGGTGGAGAACAGGAGTGATGTGGGAGATAGAGAGGGTGATGATGCAGGCAGCTGAGTTCTGGACTAACTGGAGTTTATGGAGGGATTTGCTGAGGAGACCAAAGAGAAGGGAATTGCAGTCGAGACGAGTGACAAGTATAGCAGCCCAGTGTGAGGGGTGAGGGAGGGGCGGAGCCCATTCATGTTACATCTGATTATAAAATAAAGAAACACTTTAATCTCTACCATTGAATGAGTAACTTACTGAACCATGTTTTGCATGGTTATACTTTGACCTGGTGTGCTATTATCGGAATCCACCACAAGGACGAGTGATGAGTGGCTATTGAACCGACGGGGCAGCACGAGACCATGCTACCTCTCACTCTATCACACTGTTGCCAGTTCATGGCACAGATGAATATATAAAGTAATGCTATGAAGATGGACAAAATGTGAGAGTCATTGACATCATAATACGATATATTAAAGTATTGAGGAGTTCGGTAAGGCTTTAAAGGAACACCAAAGTAAAGATAAGAGTACATAATAATTTGTACCATAGTAGATTTCTTTATTCTACAGCAGCGCTTCTCAAACTGGAGAGCCGTAGCTTGGGGTTTGTGAATTTGTATTTATGTTGTATCATTACAATAGTGTATAGTTACATACTGTATGAGGACCAATGCACCAATAACAAACATACTTTACATGTGCAGTATATGAGTACTGAACATGATGAAGTATGTGTTGGTTATCACAATGGATATAAAACCATGTAAAAAAAAGTCCTTAATTTAACTTTTCCTCCAATAAATGTGCATATATTTTGTTTTTTTTGGTAATGCGTTACACCAGTGGTTCCCAAACTTTTTCTGCTGCACCCCCCTTTGCAGAATGAAAAACTCTTAGGGCCCCCCCATCATGTCAAAAACAGTTTTTGTATAAATTTGTATAATTTGTACTATTCTTCTTCAAATCTCACAAAAAATAACTACATATTTTAGAACAATAATAAAGCTCTTTATTAATAAAGTGCAAGGAATAAAACATTTTGTATTTTCATGCTTATGGTTCAGCAAGGCCATTCGAGCCCTCCCAGTTGAAGAACCACTGCATTACACACAGTTTGTTACTTAGAATAATACAGATCTTAAATATTTAAGTTGGAACATTCAAAGAATAGATGGTTCCTATGGCATTTAGCACTACAAATGGCAGTAAATTGTGTTTGGCGTGAGGATTATGAGGAGCCTATTGAAACATTTTCTCTCTTGTAAGTTGTCGTGGATCCAAAAAGGTCGCAAACACCTGGTCTACAGGAATAAGAGCTAACAGGATTATTTCTGCCACTGATGGCATTGCAAATATGAGATTGTATCACATGTTTAACCTTACAGTTTTGATTTATTTTTCTATATTTATTGATGGTTATCCCCTTTCTCATCTTGGTGGTTATAAATTCAAATAAGATGTAGATCTGGTTGAATCCATTTTTTTGTAATGTAATCATAAGTTAATCCATCACAAGTTGAGGAATATTGCACTGAAAACCCAAACACCTGCTAACACAGTCGGACATAGCACGCTCTATGAGTCTGGAGCAGTCGATGAGTCGTTAATAATGCCAAAGGACTCCCAGATTACCACTGAGGAGCAATCTGCCTGAATAGGCCTGCATCAGAGGGTCTAGAAGAGTCAGAAAAGGCCTTCATTTCAGCAAGTTCACCACGCAAAGCAGTGTGTTGCTACTCGATGAGTCAGACTACTTTGAATAAACATCCAGGATTTTCATTTGGAACTTTTGTGAATGAAGCTTTTTTTAATAGAGAATGTTTTCTTGATCGAGCATGAGATGTTTTAAAGGAATGTTTGAAGCTAAAAACTCATAGGAAACACTCATGTTGCCCTATTTAATGTCTGTGTCGCACAGGTTTGCGACTTCTCACTTTCTCCTGGGAATACCGTGAACTTTCACAACCTCTGAGCTTATATAAGCATATGGCTCCATTTTTTATAGCTGTAAAGAAAAGAAAAATAATTAGAGTTCATAGCTGTGAGCATCAAAGCATTTTGCTTCTCACACACTTTTACAATACATGCAGTCAACCTGTGACAATAACACAGGGCCTGATGAGTGAGTGTAGATACTTCTTGTGCTGCACAGGCTTCAGATTTTGACGATTCGATCTGTAGTGAGCCAAGATTTATCTTTATTGTAATGCTGGGGCTGCACTCTCAACAGTGACAGCGTTGATTAAAGTTCAGCAGCAATTTCAGCACCTGGGCCAGCTCCAGCTCACAGAGAGGCAGCAAACACACACACACACACACACCCTGTGAACAGCTCCGCTCTGAAATGCCCTGGCTTTCTCTTTAAAAACACATTAACCATAACTCGGTTGTAACGAGCGGTTTAAGTGTGATTTTTTAATACATTGAGATGTAGCTTTATGATTGGTTGAATTACCAAGCAGTTGGTCAGTTGAGGTACGATGATTCAGGATTATTTAAATACAACTAACTAGTTGGCTGTGTATTGTTACACCCAATTAGTCAGACGTGTGCAAATGGTGGCTCGGGGGCCACATGCAGCCCTCGGACTGATTTTTTTGCGGCCACCAAAGTAAACACTCAAAAAGACTCCCAAAGGTACAAAAGTAGAACAAAAATAAACACAGATTTTTTTAACTTTTTTTTAAAGGTAGCATAATTTTACAAAATGATTTCAAATGCATACAAAATTACAAATACAAAAAAGGACGGAAATAAAGTACGCATAAATAACAGAAAATGACAACAAAAGTAGACAAAAATTATTAAGATAAACGGACACACAAAATGACTCATAAAACACTTGGGAATAAACGATTCTTAAAAAAAAAACCCACACAAAATGGCAACAAAAATCTACAAAAATAATTTCAAAAACATAAAATAGCAGAAAAAATACACAAAACAAAAACAACAAACACACACTCTTTCCTGTGTTAATGCTCATATAGGTCATTATTCCTAATGCTGTCACGAATGTTGACAATGTGGCCCCCGGATCGGAAAATCACTGTTTGTGGCCCCCACTGTGATAAACGTGAAAAAACAAGCCTTTTTAATTCAATTATTCAGAAAAACTGCACTCTATTCAATTAAGAGCTTTAAGAGAGTTTTTTTGTTAAAAAAAAAAAGAAAAAATATTAACTTATTTGATGATAAATGTTAAATTTTAGTCAGAAAATCATCCTGAAATAAATGTTTTTCATTTAAAATCTTTAAAGGTTCAAGCTTCAATCTTGTCTTAAAATAACAGACCTACCCTAGATGTATGGTTAGGTCACAAATGCAGATGAATCCATCTTCCTAGAAAATGAGCATTCATTTTGTTAGGATTTTCTCCATCCGGGCTTTTTTTTTCTTCTTTCTTTGGAACAATTTTTCATCACAGCTTCCTTTATTAAGTGTGAAATGAAAATGGCTCTACAAAGCCGTGTGGTTTTGAATCATTGCTGGACAGAGCTAAATCTGGTTGTATTCCACAGCAAAGATCCACATGGCTAATGTCAGAGGCTGAGTCTAGATTCAATTTGTCAGCACAGCCTTGGAATATCCATGCAAACAGAGTTGTTTTGTTATTGTCGTTGCTTTTTATTTTGTAATTGGAGTAGTAGTAACAGCAGTACGTTTTAGTGGCTCAAACTGCAAGCTACAGTTGGTTTTTCTTTTACTTTTTGTTTTTCTGTGTGCAAGTAGCTCCAATAAACCTTTAGATTAAATGGGTGCAATGGGCAGTGTGAATAGTTAATGGTCATTCAGGTAAGAGGTGAGAAATAAAAATAAATGAGGTGTGACCTTAAGGCTGAGGAGGAATTAGGGGCAAATGTTTCATCAGAGTTGGAATCACCATTGTTATGGCGCTCATCTCACTTTAGGATACAATAATCAGCCCACACGTGTGAAAGAAATGCACAAAGGAATGAAAACAAACACACCTACACACACACCAACCACTGGCCTGCTGATGTTCTGTTCAGCCAATCAGTGGACTGGACCATAACATGTCACTAGCATGGCACATTAAGACCCATATTAATGTGTTGCTATTCTCTATTTGCCTTTGATGCTTTTCCTACATTTTTCAATTACAATTACATCTTCAACTATCCATGTTCAGTTACCATTACGTTGACCAGTATTTTTGCCAATTACAATTATAATTTTTTTTCCCCTGAAAGTCAATAACAATTGCGTTCTCAGTTGCTAAAGTTGAATTACAATTAATCACAATTACTCTACTCTATTATTGACCTTCCTTTTGTGTTAGCTGTTAGCATATCTTTTGATAATGAGGCGTTTTCACCCATGTCTTAAATCAGCTCTAAAATAAACAAAGAAATATGATTTATCATATAATTTGTTTCTCATCTCATGATTACTTTATTAGGCTTCCAAATCAATGAAAATATTGATATCAATGTTTTTCATGTGGGTGTCTGAGCCTTTTTTCTGTCACTATATCCCTAGATATATATATTTATTTTTTAATGCTAAAATCATCCTTTAGAGAACTGACAGGAAAAGTTGATATGAAACACATTTTAATAATTGTTAAATACGTACGTATGCCTATGTGTAAACCATAGAACTGACACGGTTCCCCAGTTTTGCATTTAATTACATTGTAAATGACAGTATTTATAGAATGTTCATGACAATTACTATTACAAAGTCAATTAACTCAATTACAATTGAATTGCGATTACAGCAGCAACACATTTTTTCAATAACAATTATGTTTTTGTTGTTTTTTTAAAGCAATAAGGTGTGTGTGTTGTGTGTAAATGGTTTTACCTTCAAATATCCTGCCTGTACATTTTTGTACATTTCATGTTTGTCATGCTTCAATCATTTGACCAATGACAAATGGATAGGTAGGAGAAGAGAGAGAAGACGAATTACCCGACAGCTCCCCCATTCTACTCCTAATCACTGAGGGCACTGGAGAGGCTGTGTGACTGAGGGAGACTGCTCTGTGTGTGTGTGTGTGTGTGTGTGTGCGTGTGCGTGTGCGTGTGCGCGTGCGTGCGCGAAGTAGACAGTGATCAGGGTGCTAAGCACAGCATGGTCTTTGGAAAAAAACCTCAGATTTAGCATCTTCCCTCTCTTTGATGCATTGTTGTTGCTTCATTGGGGATGAAACACTTTGGTCACACTAGAACATTACCACATTTAGACCGACAACTACCCTATGTACGCAGTAGTCTGCTCATCAAAAACCAAACTTATGCGCATCAATAACAAGGATGACACCACAATAATCATGGATCCAATCATACCTGGGCATTATAACCACTGTGGAGGGAGGAACGGAAGAGGATGTCACCGCCAGAATCGGGAAAGCAAGGACAACATTGAACATCTTCCATACAGTATAGAAAGCAAAAAACATCTCACTCAAGATCAAACTGCAAATCCACCCTACTCTACAGCTCAGAAACCTGGAAAATAACCACCAGCGTAATCAGCAAACTCCAGACATTCCTCAACCGCTGCCTCCGACGCCTGCTAGGTATATACTGGCCCAACAAAATCACAAATACCAACTTGCGGGACCTCACTAAACAAGAAACAATAAAAAGCCAAATTCGAAGAAGAAAATGGAACTGGACAGGCCACATACTCAGAAGACCAAACACCTCAATAACAAAACATGCTGTAACCTGGAACCCGCAAGGCAAGAGGAAGCAAGGTAGACCTAGAACCACCTGGAGAAGAACCTCAGAACGAGAGATGAAGGCGCTGGGGCTGTCCTGGCAACAACTGGTTCGGAGGATGCAAGACCACAGAGGAGGGAGGAGTTTCATCAATGGCCTATGTTCCCAGAGAACTTAAAGGCCTAAGTAAGTAAGTAGTCTGCGCTGAGTGAGGACAAAAGTGTTGAAAAATCTCTTGTGTGATTTATTGAACTTTAAGGATATCAGGCCAACTATAGAATTAAATCAAATGTAAGAGAGATACTAGTTGCCCAGTGTGTCAACAGCTGTGTTGGATATATGTGTTTAGATGTGTTGGATATATTTAGATCACGTGTGCCATATATCAGTGGTTCTTAACCTTAGGGTCGTGAGACGCTGGGAGGGGCTCGCCCGATGCCTTCAAGAAACTAAGAGTGTTTTAACAATTTTAACCCATTTTTGCTTATTTTTACCCTTTTTTTTTGCAACTACACCAAATTTCCCATGTTTTAACCTATTTTCATCACTTTTTCTTGACATTATTTTACTCTTTTTAATGCATTTTTACAATATTATTCCCTTTTCTGTCAGGTCACCATCAATTTTCAATGCCTTTTCTGCACATTTTTTCGCTAGGCAACCACTTAATAAAATTGTGTACTGCTTTGCACACTGCAGTCTTTAGAGGTACTTTGTTAAAAAAAACAAAAATAAAGATAAACAAGCTGAGGTTGCTTTTTTCAAACTGTTAACAGTGTATCTCTCTGTGGTTTGCCACATTTGCAAACCACTGCTTGTGTTGCGTTTTAGTGTGTGTGTGTTCCCCCGAGTGCTGCACGGGGCTTCTCATTTTAATGCTTGCCCAGATTTGTGGTGTTTTATTTCTTTTTTACCACCTCACACAGCCAATCCTGATCTATTCAATCACACTTTAGAAATATTCAGTAATGTGTGGCTGTTTGGAGAAGTGTTTCACCCGACCACAGACTTAAAGGAAAATATCCTCTTTTCAGTGTGGAATACAATGTTCTAAACATATTTTTGACAGTATTTTGAAGCATCTTATATAAACAGTTTATAAATACCTACTTATTCTCCTAAATCCAGGCTAAAGGTTATAGGAAATTTGATTCTTAGACTTTAAATTGGATTTAATCTAATCTTTTAGACTGTTTACCTTGTCGCTCTTTCTGTTGATGTTCATGTCATACAGGAACTATTAGACTTGGTACATTCCTTTGAGGTGATGCAATAGTGTGATATTTTTTCTACACGAATAAGGAGCCGACTGGATGGTTTTGAACTTTTCTGACCTACTAAATGTGGGTCATTTAAATGACAGGCAAATGTCAAAGAAAATAATTTGATGGCAATCCTTATTTTTCTACCTGAAAAACACAATTGCATTTTAACATTTAAAGTGTGAAGTGAAGTCCATATAGTTGGTATTTCAAATTTTGCCCTTCAAAAACTGTTCTGTTAATCTAGAGCAAGAACAAATGGCAAACTGCATCTTAGCTAACATTTTGGAAGAAAAAAAAAATTGCCACAAGAAATTAATCCATGTATCAAAAGTTTTTTTTTAATTTTTATTTTTTTTGTGAAATTGCTTAGTACTGCAAAGTGTGTGGGTTTTTTTTTCAAACTTAAACTACTTGTGACACTCATTCCCATTTTTCTGTGCTCACTTACCCTTACAAATGCATCATTTTTTTAAAAACCTTGGGTTTTGTGCACTTATTCATAGTCTGTGAAGTATTTTGAAGCAGAACCCCCAAAGGCCAAATGCAAAAGGCAGTTATTTATCATGCTGTGCACATAGCTTTAAAAGCTGGAGCTGTGTGTGTGTGTGTGTGTGTGTGTGTGTGTGTGTGTGTGTGTGTGTGTGTGTGTGTGTGTGTGTGTGTGTGTGTGTGTGTGTGTGTGTGTGTGTGTGTGTGTGTGTGTGTGTGTGTGTGTGTGTGTGTGTGTGTGTGTGTGTGTGTGTGTGTGTGTGTGGAAGGGGATGAAGGCTGATGTAAATGTAAGAGCTGTTAAGTAGTAGATAAGATGTGCCTGTGTTTGTGCGCGCTCCGCAAAAAAAAAAAAGGTGTACATCCTTTGAAAGTGGTTTGTTTGCAAGTGTGTGTTTTTTGTTGTAAGCCAAAGGTATACACTGTCTGATAATTAATCCCTATTTTGATAAACATGAAATTAAAAGGACAAACCTTTAGCATTAGTGTTGTCATTTCTTTTATCAACGACTCTGTTATTAGCTAACACTCTTCCATGGTATTTATCTGTTTTTCATCCCAGCTGTGTTTTTCTGTGTTGACAGCATCTATTTTGTCACAACAAAAACTACACTATTTGGCAACATTATGTTTCAATCTTCAACAATAGTGCATGCATGAAGAGAAAAGTCTACTTTGTGTTGTTTAACTTTTTTCTAGGAAAGACAAAAATGTTTAGATGTAACTACTTTTCACATAGTTGCTGCTGCATATTTAAGCTTTTAATTTTATTACGCATCTCTTGGTACAGCTTAGACGCATCGTGAGTGTTGGGTGTTTCGGGTCTAACAACCAAATACATCCCCAGATGACCCAGCTCGTGATGAACAGATCCCTGCTTGTGTGTCATTAGCTTGTGTGGTTCACGGATCACCTCGCTTGTTCCAAAGCCATCTTGATGCCTTTTCTGTGGCATTTGAAATGTTCCTGATGGTTCTCTGGCTGTGCTGTCCAGTGTTTCTCAAATGGGGGTATCGCGATGGCATGACAGGGGGTACTTGAGAGAGAGAGAGAGAAAAATAATAATTGAAAGCATTAAAAATATGGGGTTTTATGTTTATTTTTAGTTAAAAATGATAATCACACTGAATATTACCAGTAACTCACATAATGACAACAAAACCACACAAAATATGAGAAAAATATACTGAATAATAAAAAGTACAAACAACAAAATAAACAAAATGACACCAAGAACACACAAAAAAAAGACACAAAATAATGATAGTAATTATCTTGATTAGAACGTGAACTGAAAATACAAGGGTCAGTCTTGGTCCCACACCAGGAGGGAGAAGACTGAAAATTATAAAAAATTATAGAAATAAATCTATTCAGGAGGCTCTAAATTCTGTTTCATTGCACCCTAGGGTTAGGTATTATTTAAAATGTGTGTTATCACTCATTCAATCCAGCATTATAAATACAGTATCGATGTATAATTGTTTTTTCACAGAATTCTGAGCAAAATGTAGTAGTCCATCATAAGGGGGTACTTGCATTCAAAAAGAAAAGAAAAAGGGTACTTGAGCAAAAAAAGATTGAGAACCACTGCTTTAATCCATAGTACCTTCAATGTGCTGCACGGTAACTGTTCTGCAAAGTCTCTGCACCCAACTTCCATTGGGTCACTTTAAGTCCTTCATCCCCTGTGTCGACATTCACTTGCCAGCTCCTCATACTTGGCCCTCTTCCTTTATCTGGTCTTGCTAAGGGACAGTCACCAGTCTTTTTGCTTCTGACACTGGGACCATGTCTAGTGTAAGTGAGGTCTTTGAATTAGAATTTGAGCTGCCTCCCATGAATGGCTTTGGCACTGATGTTTCATTTCTCTGGCTCTGAAGTGAAGGAGTACTCTGCTGTTTGATGTTTCATACTGAAGGACATTCCTGTGCTAATATAATCTTTTATGGTCCTCAGTATGTGGTCATGGCAGTATAGCAACCTTTGCCCATTGCTTTTGGGCAAAAGCTCAGGATGTGCTCCAGTGATCCTCTTCTCTGGCACAGTTGGCGTCTCTGTTTGGCCCCATCAGAATAAGTTGAATGGGCTTGGGGAACATTGTAAACCCATTGAATCAGGATATGCAAAGCTTGTTTGCTGATTATTGATAGAGCTAATACTGATCAGGATCTATGAAACAGTGTAGGAGGGGTATATCAATAATAATTAGCGGTGCTATGTAAATTAGCTTTAAGCTAACTCTGGTACAATGCATCAAATTGAAACATTTGTTTTTTTTTATTGTACATGGTCCTTTTACAAATAAATAAATCTGAGATACTTTAAGTGTCAGATCACTTTGATTTAATAATGAAATACCTATGGTGGGTTACGCTATTTAGAGGTCTGAATAGTTAAAATATTGATAACAGAACCTCCGCCAAGCACCAAATATATAGGCAGTTATCTGGATCAATAATCAGTAATGCCATCAATTTAAATTAATCTAGATTAAGTAATTACAAAGTCTGTAAATAATTAGATTACTTTTTTTTAATCGTGTCCCACCACTAGTTATAACCAGAAAAAGACTACAACTGCTACTGCATGAAAGTAATTGAAGCACATGGTTGGAAACTGAGCTTGCAAACATGACCATGTTGGTGCAAATATCCAGGACCAGTTAAATCCTAATTCAGATTCAGCAATAGGACTGAGAAACTAGGAAAAAAAACTCCAGGTTCTTCCATTGTATATGTCTTTTGGTGCTGAGATTTCTCAGTAAACACCCATCACTGCAGTCGAAAGATAAGGATGAGCCTAATGGTGGTCAGAGAAGCATGGTGATTGGTCACTTAGCCACAGGGGAAGGGCAAAGGAGCCACAAGTGGCTCTGCAGCCATAGGTTGGTGACCCCTTGTATAAGCTAATGTATTTCCTTAACAGCTCTAACCTCTGTGGATGAGTGATACTGTGTTCTTGGTTCGACGTTACAGCTTTGAGACCATGGCTATGTAGGCAGCATAAATAATGAAATACAGCACCTGCACTTCAATGCTAATTTGATTACATTTTTTAAACTTTCACATTCTTGACCGATCTAACATGTATGTCATTAGACTTGATATCTTTCTGTTGGCTTTAATTTTAATTCCCACTGAACACATTTGGCTATGGTTTTTTGGTATGACACATGTATGTTCTTCACACACACACATCCGCTTCCGATTCCTCTCGTGCATGTGTCTTTGGTCTCCCTCCTCCCAACTGTAGGAATAATTGTGTTCCACCAAATAGTCTTTGCTTAAGTGTCAGCAAAAAGATCGAATTGTAGTAAATCTTGTCCTTTGGTTTTCTATAATGGATAGCATTTACTTTAAAACATTTATATCTTTCCATTAGGAAGAGACCGTGTGCGCGCGCACGTGTGTGTGCATGTGTGTGACAGGGTGATCCGTCTTTGGAATATCCTTGGCGATGGCGAAATGGTGTTACCTCTCTGGATTTAGGATACTTATTTCCTGTGCGTGTGCATGTCTCTATCTGTCCTTTTTATTTCCATCTGTTATTTATTTATTTGCTGAACTTCTTTTTACCCTATCTTACATTCTGAGAAGATTCAGAAGCTTGTTTTCAAAGAATCTGCATTAAATCATTAAAATAACCTATCCTAACAAATCTAGATATTATTTTATTTTTGGTTATTCATTTGTTTTTAATCTTTTACCCTACCGGTATTGTTCGTGTCTATTAGTAAAATGTTGTGCAAATGTACTTAACACTACTTTGTATACAATTGTACATAGTTTAAATATATTTGTGTTGTCTGTGCTTGAGACTTTTGTTGAGACAATAATGCTAATAACGTGCAACTTTGTTTTTTTCTCCATCTTCAGACCAACATTCCTTTCCTCCAGAATGTTTTCTCCAACCACCAGTTCCTGCACTCCACTGTGGACACCCAGTTCATTGATGAGAACCAGGAACTCTTTAACCTCAAACCAACACAAAACCGAGCCCAAAAACTACTGCATTATTTGGGTGAGCCTCTCCCCACACACACACACACACACACACACACACACACACACACACACACACACACACACACACACACACACACACACACACACACACACACACACACACACGTGGTGTCTTTCATTTAGTTTTAGCCTCTTAATGTTCTAATTTGAAGTTTGATCTTAATAGAGCAAAACAGCCATAGATTTAAAATTAAGACTTCAGATCATCCATAATAATAAGGAACTGTTTTATTAATAAAGCTTAACCTACAGATAGAATTATGTCTAGTTATTGTTTAATACTAATAAACAGAGAAAGGTTAACATGACACCAAACAAAAGAACAAAACAAGATCTGGACTTAAATGTACTGTCAGCTTGAGACCTTAGAGGAATTCACTTATCGTAATTAGGCCAATTAATTGTTATTGTTATATCTTATGCTATTGCATATTGTTCATTAAATCCATTAGTTATGAATATGTATGTATATATTTAGTGACCTTTTTATAATGTATTTCTAGTGGGAATATACATTTCTATAACAACTATTTATTAATAATTGGCAGAGTATTTATTGTAATGAAGTTGATCTGTATATTATGAATATATATCGTTTTTTGGTGAAGTGGATTGATCACATTAATACATGTTATATATTAAATCCATTCATTATGTATAGGAACTAACAGTAATGCAATTAATATATTTTTTCAGGATGAATCATGTTTTTTAACTGATTGTTGTAGATTTTTTTATTTATTATTATTATAATTTTATAATAATTTTTTTTTTATAGCTGTTTTATAACCTGTATCTTGTCATTGCACTGTTGGATAAGTTTAAAATAATCTATTAACTCTTTTTTGTTTTTCTTTTTATTCTGGTATCCAGGTCATGTGATGGTTAATGGACCAACCACTCCCATCCCAGTAAAAGCAAAACCCTCCTCGATCGACCCTGTCATTCCTGCTGTCACTTTGGGTATGTCAATTAAACACTTCAGCCTGCACACACACAGTTTAATGTTACTGTAACATCTTTAGTGAAAAGCATTGTTGAACTCATAAAAATAAAGGGAACAAATTGATCAAATGCTAAAGTAAAAATGTGAAAAGTCTAGCTGGTCTTTATTCTGCTCCCCTAATAGTATAACAGTGCATCATCTCTATTGACTCTTTTCCATTTAGTCTAATTTAGCAAGGCACTACCATAACATGGGTTCTACATTTCTCACGACACCAGTGCTAAAAATATGAACACACGTGGATCCATTTGGCACTTTGGATAAAAGCACCCAGCGAATGACAAATGGGCTGTCAAACAGTCTGATAGCTGCATGCAGAAAGGTCTTCCTCAATGACTCGGTTTAGCATGGGGGGATGAGAGGGGTTTTAGCCCCGACTAAGCTCTGCATGCTGTAGCACGAGGTTGCTGCTCATTTCTTGTGGAGGCAAAAGTTCAAAAATAAGGGTTTTACCTTTGTGCTCTGCACAAGCACCTCACAGTCTCAAAGGCTGACAGCCATCCTGCACTGCTTGATTAGGTCTGATCTAAAGGTCTGTCTGGGTTTTACCCAAACAATGTATTTGAAGGTAAAATAGCACTGAATAGCACTAGTTAAAACATACAAACAACATCTTTTAAGTGGTGAAGTAGTTTTTAAATTTGACGTCAATATTAGTATGTAGTGCATTCACATTAGATAGTATGTAAAAATTGAGTTTGTGAGAAATACCATATTTTTGCCTCGTAGATCCTGGTTTAGCTTTGCTAGCCACAAGCGCCTCCTTTCCTTTGATAACTTGTGAGATTGTTGTTTCTGATTTGTTATGATTTTTGGCAATCTATAAAACTCCAAATGTGTTTCACTGTTTGACCTTTTGGTACAGCCAAAAACAAGGCAATAGTTCACCATTTAGTCTCGAAATTTGGGATTTTCTTGTTTGCGTGCTGTTTGTAGACCTGCTGCTTTATCTCCAAAATGGCGACTTCCGGGTTGATGACACGCCGTGAAAACCCTCTATAGAATAGACCTTTATGAATCCCCAGAGGGGAAATTCACATTTGCAGCAACACAGTATAAGAAGTACAAAAATAAATACTAACATACGTGAAAACTCCTGCACTAAAAATCTTATAAATGTGTCATTTGAGTCTCCTTTGAGAATACTCTTTGTTAAATATCAGACTAAAGTCACTGATTTATGATGGTTTTACCTTCAACAATATTTGAGTTCTAGCTGAAATTAGAAACAGAGCCTCCAGGATCTTTAGTTGATTTTGGTGATGCTTTTTAAATTCTTGGAGCTATTGTAGCTCTCTTGACTCAGAGCAACTTTATTTGTTGCTGGCACTAAAAACAGATTCATGCTGCTATTTTCTTGTCAGCCATAAAAAAAAAAAATGATAAAAAATCTGATGTATTTATCATTACTCTGTTCTGTTGTTGTGCGCATCACAGCATGCTCAGTGATTACCAAAATAACAAACTAATGTGGATAAAGGGAAGCGTTGCTGAAGATGTTTTCCATCTAAACACTGTGTAGAGTGAAGCTCAGTGGAGTCCAACGAGAGAGACAGACTTGTCTGTCTGCAGTGTTTGTGTGTCTCAATGTATGACTGACTGAGCATATTTGGTTTTGTTTACCGGCTGCTTGTCTTCTTTTATGTAAATCTCATGTCAGGAGCTACCATGGCCTGTCACACTGAGTGAATATATTAACATTCCGCTGTACAAAAACTGACATAAATACATATCGTCTAATGAGCATGTGTTTTGTTGATTGACACCCCTTTCTTTTCCTTTTTTTTTTACACACACCCACTTACTGTAAGCAGCTGATGAGGCAAATGTATGCAGCACTAGAACGCACAAAGGTATAACTAAAGCCTGCTAATGAGATTTGCAATGTGCTTATGTCCTTTGACTCACATGGAAGGATTGAGAGAAGAAGGATTAGGGTTAGTATTATTTCACTGTGGAAAGAGGGATGATTAGGGTTATTTTTAATCTGTGTAGGGAGAGAAAATGGTCAGGTGGGCGCGTAGTAATGGATACATCAACTGAGATTAATATTCAAAAAAGGCTGTAAGAAGGGATATTACTATCAAAAATTAGATGAGTGATTTTAAAAACATGAGATAAAAAAAAAAAACATCACCAGAGAGGTATATTGGAGATGTATTATAAAGAAAAGGCAAGAAGCTGATATCTCAAAAGTAGTCAAAGGTTTCCTACAAATACACCTCGATCAAATTACCCACTGGCTTTATTTATTGGGGACATCTAAAGGTTAATGAACAGATGCCTCTAAACTAGCTGTAGAAGTAATGACTAATAAAAATGATGGACAATCCTCCACTTAATGGATATACTGTGTTTGCTATTCAAAGAAGAAGAAATACGCTATTATGACCCTTTTTGTTGTTATTCTGTTTTGTTTATTTTTGACTCTCATTTAGTCGGTAGTTTAATAGAGACTTAAATGTATCTCCTAGCCTAGACATGTTTTGGAGGTCGTTTTTTTTTTATTTGTTTGTTTATGGAGTCTATGGAGTCACTTTTTTCTTTCTTTGTTCTCTTTCTTTGAAACATCTTAAGTTTTTCAGAGAAAACATAAATACTGTCTGTCAAAATTTTTAACAATTTAACAGTTATGACACATTTGAAGGAATCCTGCATCATTTATACTGAAGTTGACCCCAGCTCAACATGCTAGCCTTTGCTGATGGAAATCTGCAGAACCTGTGAAACCAATTCATTTGGATGCTACTATACTGCTGTAATGTTATACCATGGAAGACTTCAACTTTAATTATCAGTTTGAAGGTGTCCGCTTGAATAAGGCAAGGAAAAATAATATTGTTTATAGTTAATGGAGGATAAGCAAAAGACCAGGAGCCTTATTCATAAAACATTACGTATAATTCATACAAAACATTTCCCATTTATAAAAACCTGCCGAGCACACCAGCTCCCACTTTTCCCTTTTATTATTCACAGCCGACCGAAAAGGTTGGGTCATGGAACTCGCCCTCCCCATACCCACGTTTTACTATAAATGGTCATTGCAAAGGAGCGCATGAATGGTTTTTTGCATCTGAACGAGCTGCTGACCAATGGTATTTTACACTCGGTAATGAAAAACAAGGGAAGGAATTTCACATTGTTGAAGGCATTTCAGGTGTTTTATTTAGTGGCCATAGTAGTGACGACAAAATAAATAAAAAGCAAGTTCTTTTCAGCACTTTCTCGCTGCTATAAACAGTGTGAAATGTAACAAGGGTGAAGAAAAAGCGGACTGAGACAGGCACAGTCAGAGCACGTCTGCTACAGCAGGGGTCCTCAACTGGTCTCACCCTGGGACCCACATTTTGCCACGCGACCCACTTTTTTTTTAGAATTCAACCAGCCAAATTTAGTTATTCAAAAATAACTGTTGAAAACACACATGAATATATAATCTTTTTAAAAATTTAAATCTATATATTTTCCTGTGCAACATGAGAGACATTAAGTATTTATTTATTTTTGACCAGCTTTCCACGACCCACTTTTGGGTTCCGACCCACCAGTTGAGAATCGCTGTGCTACTGGTCACACCTTATCCCACACCGCGTGAACCTGGCTTTATTTCACCAACTCAGTACCAAAACATTTGTGCTCACTGGTCATAGTTACTGTACCAATGCTCACACTCCCACGCTACGTTTATTTTTGAAACCGCGTGCATCTTTCAGACCCGGTGCGCAGCGGTTATGAATGAGGCCCCAGGCTGGGAGACTTTGGCTGTGTTTGAAATCACATACTTACGGACTACTTTAGGGCCGGATTGGGACTCATTTTCAGCCCTGGAGCTTCATACCTCAGACCGGCCCACTTTAGAATAAAACATATTATTACAAAAATTATGTTCTAACCTTACATGTTGAGTCTACAAGAGCATGCTGTTCTGTAAAGCCGTGTATTGTTCTAAAATATTTCAATTCAGTGCAGGTAAGGGTTGCTTCAAAATGTAGAATTATTTCTAGATGAGCGCACATCTCCAACATTGGTCTTTACAAGATATCCTTATCAAAAATAGCAGTGGTTACAAACCTTTTCTGCTGTAACCTTTTTTGAAAACAAACAAAAAATGTCACTATTTTTCAAATATCATTGAAAATAATGTATAATTTGCAATCACATAGTTTAGAACAGTAATACAGCTCTTTATTAATACATTGCAAAGAAAAAACATTTTCTATTTTTCATAATTCATTAAATGTATTTTATATCAGCATCACTTACAAGAGAACTTGAATGGATGAACCTCGACGGAAGTAAAGCCCTTCTCAAAAAAAGGAAAAAAAAGGAAAGAGCTGCTAGTGGAGGCGCAGTGACTTCGGTAGCGTGATCAACTGAACGGTATGATTGAGGATTGCGCGTAAACACAGGCCCTCACAGCCCAAATATCTGGGAATTGTCCAAGTCCTCCCGATTAGCTACTCCGGGCCTGTGCTACTCATACTAAGATCCACCACAAACCAAATCTTACCCATACCTAACAGGAATACAAATACAGGAATACAGGAAGGACAAAATTCCTTTTTTTGTGAGCTCACCAGAGCCTGGAACAGGTCACCTGGACTTTTTAAAAAGACTGTGGGGAAACATCTGGCTACCGTTGTGACCACTAGTGATGGACACTGTAGTCTTACACCAGTGTGTACCTCCTTTTGTCTGAGACTGTATGTTTTGTGTGGTTTTGTGCTGATGTTGAATGCTGTGTTTGTGTGTTCTGCAGAGCAGGAACCTGTTGAAAATCAGTTTGTACTGAGCCAGGCCCAGTTTGGTTTTAAATATTTCTTGCTTAAAAAAGAAAATGAAATTAAATGAATGAAATCTGACATAAAAAATTACAGTAGTATGTAGTGCGTTCACATTAGATTGTATGGAAAGATTGAGTACGCGAGAAATACCTGGATGAATACTATATTGGGACATATTTGAAGTATGCACGGTGGGTCATACTTAACCACCCCACGATGCATTGCGAGTGGAATGTAAAATTGTCCTTGGACCGGCTTCAAGCTAAAAGTCAATCATCCTCTTTTCAAAATAAAAGCATCTCTTTTTATCTTCTATTAGTTTTGAATGCTTTTGTAAATAGGGCTCTTGTTTTGAAGTTCACCGGAAGTTTTGTCAGTAGCAAAATGGCGTAAATGTCCACAAGAAATGTGTTTCTGGCACATTTATGGATGAAATGACCACATGTTGATTTTCTTCTTGGTCACTTTCTCACTTAAAATGTTTTCAGAACTTTCAAAGGTGGAGAATCAACAGAGATATTTAGCCTCAGTGTGCTTCAGGTTTTTGACTTTGTAGGTTAGAAATGCATCTTGGGAAACTTGGAAGTATACTTCAGTGTGAATGTCGTCAACTCTCGCACGTTGTTTTCTGTAATTGAAAAGCTCACAACCCCCCCAGATCAGATAGTCCCTGAATTACTGTCAGCTGGAAAATTCAATGAATTTGCTGTATATTTTAATGAAAAAATACAATCAATAAGGTCAAACATCAGAACAAACCAGCAAAATCACAAAAAGCTTGAACAGCTTCAACCACTGAGGGATGAGTCAACAACAATGTTAGAGTTTATTACAGTGAACCCAAAAACAATAGAAGAGACTGTTCAGCAGCTGAATCCATCAACGTGTTGCCTTGACACAATACCCTCAAACTTCTTTAAAACTGTTGTAAAGTCAATTGTCACTGATTTGTGTCAGATAATTAACTGCTCATTCCAATCAGGCACCGTACCAAAATCCCTGAAAGTAGCTGCTGTGAAACCTCTGTTAAAAAAGAGAACACTGGATGCCTCTATACTGGCTAACTATAGACCAATCAGCAACCTTCCATTCATGGCCAATCATTGAGAAGGTGGTCTTCAACCAACTGAGTCAATTCTTAACATTCAACAAAATATTTGATAAATTTCAGTCAGGTTTCGTTCTCATCACAGCACTGAAACTGCTCTGATCAAAGTGATCAATGACATAAGGTTGAACACTGATTCAGGAAAAGTATCTGTTCTCATTCTGTTGGATCTAAGTGCTGCATTTGACACTGTAGATCATACAATTTTGTTTTACAGATTGCAAACATGGGTTTGACTAAATGGAAAAGTAATGCAATGGTTTAAGTCCTACTGGAAGGAGCGAAGCTATTTTGTAAGCATTGGAAACTTTGAATCTGACAGATTACCAATGTCCTGTGGGGTTCCTCAGGGATCTGTTCTTGGACCCCTTCTGTTTAGCCTTTATATGCTTCCTTTAGGACAAATTTTGCAGAACTATAAAGTTGATTATCAGAGCTATGCAGATGACACACAACTATATCTATCACTGAACCCAGATGACCATGGTCCCATTGAGGTGTTGTGTGACTGTTTAGAAAAAATAAACTGCTGGATGAGTGAAAACATCCTTCAACTAAACCATGACACGATGGAGGTGATTGTCTTTGGTAACAAGGAAAAGAGGACTGCTGTCAGCAATTATCTTGAGTCTCGTTCTTTAAAAGCTAAAGACCAAGTCAAAAACCTTGGTGTTCTGATTGACTCAGATCTTACATTCAGCAGTCAGATCAAATCTATCACAAAAACAGCCTTCTACCACCTAAAGAACATCTCCAGAGTGAAAGGTTTAATGGCTCAGAAAGATCAGGAGAAACTGGTCCATGCTTTTATCTCCAGCAGACTGGACTATTGTAATGGTCTTCTGAGAGGAATCCCCCAAAAGAGCATCAAACAGCTACAGCTGGTTCAGAACGCTGCAGCTCGGGTCTTAACCAGAACAAAGAGGTCAGAACACATTACTCCAGTTTTAAAGTCTTTACACTGGCTCCCAGTCAGCCTCAGAATAGACTTTAAAGTTCTGCTGCTGGTGTATAAATCTGTGAATGGGTTTGGTCCAGAATACATCAGTGACATGTTAGTCAGGTATGAACCCAGCAGGTCTCTCAGATCTATGGACACAGGTCAGATAGTGGAGCCCAGAGCTCACAGTAAACATGGTGATGCTGCTTTTAGTTGTTATGCTGCAAAGAAGTGGAACAAACTGCCAGCAGAGCTGAAGTCAGCATCCAATGTGAACATTTTTAAATCAAAGTTAAAGGCACTTTTTTTCTCTACTGCATATGATTGAGAGGGAGATTTTTAGTCATGTTGTTGATATGATGATTTTACTGATGATTTTAATTGATTTTACTGATGATTTTAAATGTTCTTATTGATTTTAAACAATTGAATGTTTTATCATGTAAAGCACATTGAGTTGCCTTGAGTATGAAATGCGCTATACAAATAAATTTGCCTTGCCTTGCCTTGAATGCTCATCATCCTAATCCTCCTAACCACACTTATGGTATATAGTAGACAGTATACTGTACAGTAGAGTTTGTAGTGTTTAGTACGAAGTGTGCCATTTTGAACACATCCATAGTCGTAAACACAATCCAGCTGGATTCTTGTGATAGCTCACTGCTAATAAATAGGTGTGCTTCTGTGGAAGGCGGTCAAATAGGAATTTGGGCAACATTTTAGCACTTAAATACAATACCCACCTTTTCCTATGCAGTACAACACCAACCAAACCTGGGCTTGTGTATTTGAATCTTTTGAAACCAAAGTTTACTTGAATTCTTTTTTGGAAACACACACTTCTTAATGTCTCCTCCACAGTGTTGTGACACGTGTTGTAAGAAATAAGGAAAACCAAAGTATGTGCGATACAAGTAAAGAAGACATTTGTGTGTGGATGCTTTTATACACACATTGATCTTGATAAGTTCAACTGTCTAAATTTATTTGCTCCAGCAGCATTTGACTTGACAAATCTCACCTAGTTTCCCTGAAGTCTTGTGTGCACTGCTTATTGTGTTGTATATGTGATCAAATCCATGTCTGCCTAGTTCAGTTTGCACATGCGGTCCTTAAAGGCAATTATAGCACAGGTCATTTGTTTTCACAAAAGGGAAACAATAGAAAAGGTCAGGTGCAGATATTCCCCTCAACTGGGAAAGAGGGATTCAAGGTTGGAGGACAGCTAAGCCAGTTGCTAGAACCTCATCTAATTGATTCATAATCATAGCGCCGTGGGGGAAAAAATAGATCCTCATTCTACTCGTACATATTTCAATGCTGAAGTTACGTTCAGTTGCAATCCAGGCCCAAAACAAAAGAAGGATTTGTGTCATTGAGCTAGTTTGGATGACCACTCAGCTGTAATGAAGTGAAAACGCCAGCATTTGTCATGGGGATTCTTGCAGCTATTTTCATTCCTCCTTGTAGATGCTTTTAGCAGTTGTTTTATGTCTGAACGATGGAACATTATTGTCTTGTGCACTAACCAGAAGCATTCATCCAGCACCAACATGTCCAACAATGTCTACCTCAAGGTCCTCATTGAGTAAAGCCTGCACATGTGCAGAAACTGTCTCAATGATGGAATACCTTGCTAGGTACAAGGTATTTAGTTCATTATTTTGCTGCATGTCCTTGTGCTGATGTTGGTTCATTTGTTTAAATTGTGCTGATATTTCTACAGTTCTACAGTAGTTAAATAAAAAAATAAAAAAAACATGAGTTATTTGTAATAGCTAGATATAAAGCACTCAACCATTGTTCTGTTTCATACTCAAAAAGCAATTTAGCACTTTTGAAACACAATGTTATTGATCCCTTTTGTGATGTATAATGGAAACAAATGTCATTTTATGTATGAATACTGTTGATAAACTGGTGGGATGTCTAATAAGCCCAACAACTGAGCCTTGTATTAAATGTAACTGAAGGCCTGAGCTGAAAGGCAATGTTCTGAGATTGACACATACACCATGTAAGCACCATAGTTACAGTATTATTCACTGTAACACACGCTCTGGCTGGGTGCTGAAAACCTGATTAGGAGGATGTCACAGTAATACTAATAAGCAGTTAACCCTCATATTTTCCTTGGGGTCAATTTGACCTCATTGAATGTTCATCATTCGAAAAACAGTAGTTGACTTTTTTTTTTTTTGCTTCATATTTCATGACTTTTTTTTTATTTGATTGGTACAATTAAGTGTAAAATTATCATGATGATCATATTTAAGAGTTCTGAACACATATTGCATGCATTGGTCTTTCTCTGGGGTCAATTTGACCCCAAGCTGTTTTAGCTTAACCAGCTCCAGCTGGTTCAGAACACTGCAGCTCAGGTCTGAACCAGAACAAAGAGGTCAGAACACATTACTCCAGTTTTAAAGTGTTTACACTGGCTCAGCCTCAGAATAGACTTTAAAGTTCTGCTGCTGGTGTATAAATCTGTGAATGTGTTTGATCCAGAATACATCAGTGACATGATAGTCAGGTATGAACCCAGCAGGTCTCTCAGATCTATGGACACAGGTCAGATAGTGGAGCCCAGAGCTCACAGTAAACATGGTGATGCTGCTTTTAGTTGTTATGCTGCAAAGAAGTGGAACAAACTGCCAGCAGAGCTGAAGTCAGCATCCAATGTGAACATTTTTAAATTAAAGGTAAAGGCACTTTTTTTCTCTACTGCATATGATTGAGAGGGAGATTTTTGGTCTTGTTGTTGATTTAATGTGTTTGTTAATGATTTTAAATGTTATTTATTATTATAAATATTAAGTTCTCTGGTGTATGAAATGTGTGATACAAATAAATCTGCCTTGCCTTGTGTAAAACTTGTCTGTGTGTAACCCCTGTGTGACCTCACATCCCCAATGACCTGATGGTGGCGCTGCAAGAATCACCATAACCAATAGGGTTCATACTCTTGTGAGAGAATTTGAATAAAAACTATTCAAGATTAATTAATTCTAATTTAAAAGTTTGGCTTGATGGTGGCGCTGTAGATTAGCTCAAGGTTTCATTATCAATGGGTTATTTATTTATTCAACAAATAAACAAAGTGACTGAAACAAAAAATTGGTCAACAATTTTCTGAAATTCATTTACTGGAGGCAAATATTGCTGGGGTCAGATTGACCCCAAGGGTAAAATGTGTTTGTAATATTTGAGGATAATAGGAGGGTTAATACAAGAAATACAAGTAACATCTGCATTGTTGTTTTCTATTTGTCTTTTACATCCTCATCCATGTTAACTTTGGTGTTTTTCTTCCAATCAGGTGAACCGCCCGTGGGTTTCCGAGACATCTTGCTGCGTGACGGTCCTGAGGGATTTGCCAAAGCTGTTCGTGCGCAGCAAGGCCTTCTGTTGATGGATACCACATTCAGGGACGCTCACCAGTCACTTCTAGCCACCAGGGTTCGTACACATGATCTGAAGAAGATCTCGCCATTCGTCAGCCACAACTTCAGCAACTTGTTCAGTCTGGAAAACTGGGGAGGTAAGATTTCTTTTTAAATTTGGACCAAAGGTTAAAGGCTGCCGTCTTGGATTTTGATTTACATTTTGCTTATTAACCTTAAAAGCCGTCTGATCAAATGGAGAAAAAGAAAACCAACTACATCCCCTTCCTAAAAGCAAAAAGTGCACCTTCTAAATGCAGCCATGTGAGGAGTCTTATGACTTTCCTCTTCTTTGCTGTGATAGCAATCATTTTTAATTAAATGTCCTTGTGTGTGTTCATCCACTCCAATGTGTGTGAAAAGAGCCCGCCTGTCCGTACTTGTCATTCTGTCCCTGCTATCATGGCCGATATGTTCTATATTTCATTTGTTCCATTGAAAAAATCTGGTGACATTGAAAACATATCACCTTGGTCCATCTCATAGCTCCCTAATTGAGCAATACTTTAAGCTTCTGCCTGCTCGCCTTTGAATAGAAATGATCACTCACTGTTGCTCAAACCTGTTGAGGTTCTGCCCTTTTTCGACACGGGAGAAAAACATTATGTTTGAAAAGCTAACGTGTGAAGAGGAATAGTTGAGAAATGGTCTCTGTGAGTGAGTCATATTTGTGTTATTCTAACATTGAGGCTTTCAAGAAGCACAGAATCCTGTAGTGGATATCCAGAGAATGAAAACTTTAGTGACCAGTTGTAAAGATCATAACAGAAAATGACAGAATTTGACATTCAAAGCTTTTTTTGACTCTGAAAGGACTTACAGCATTACCAACGTTTAACCAGAGACTCAATCAGTTTCTGTAGCAGATCATTGTTCAAATATGAGACAAATCGAAACAATATATTTCATTAATGTTAAAGGTCCCATATATTCTAAGAACCCCAAAAACATAGTATTTGAGGTTTATTTTGCCAAACTCGCCTGTTTTCCAGAGTTTTAGCCTCTGAAAAGTCACTTTCTGAGCAACTCTACACAAACAGGCTGATTTGTGGCCTACTTATGCATATTCATTAGTGGGTGTGTCTATAGACGGGACACTGACTTCCTCCTCCCTGCAAGGTGGCGTAGGGCCAGAGGATGCCCCCCCTCCTCCCACCCACTCCGTAGCCGAGCTCATGCTGCTTTATTAACACGAGACAGAGCGTGGGGGTGGGGCTTTCACCAGTACATACATAAACTGTAGAAAATACATACATAGCACTGCGCGAAAGACGCTGAAATGCTCACCTTTGTGGGCGTGTCTATGAAGCCCAAGTAGCACTTTTATTATGTTTAAAGAAAGTAAAAATGACAGAGAAGACATGAATTATTGTGTAAATTACCAAATAATCCAGTTGTAGATATGTTCTCAAATTCACCAATTTAATAACCTCTACAATATTTTTTATGAGCTTACACTTTTCCGTTGTTTATATGACGTGAAAGCAGTCATTTTTAATTGCAAATTGTTGAAAGAACTCTCAATTTTTCACAAATCTTGTAATTTCTCACACAAAATTCCCCACCTGCATTCTGTAGCCTACTTGAGTTTAAACTGGTCCATATTTGGCACCTGAACTAAAATGAGTTTGACATCCCTTTTCTAGACAGGTGAGGAATATATATATATATATATATATATATATATATATATGTGGTTGTATTTCGGCAGTCACTCTGTCTGCAAAAAAGTTTTGCCAATGTATTATGACCTGAATACCAACACCTGCTCCCAGTGGGATCGACTGAAGCTGCAAAAGAAAACACAAAGGTGCTGAATTTAGAGTTTCAAGAACAACACACGTGGTAAATACACATTTCTGAAGGAATGGTGTGGATTAATCTGCGGTCTGAAGTGAATCCAGTTGTGATAAAACACCAAGAGGAAAGAGAAGAGGGAATACATCCCACTGAGTGGCTTGCCTCTAAACTCTTTGATAAAGTTCTGATGTTTAAACAGAGCTGGGTGACCAACTTTGAAGTCCTTTGTCTGGGTAACCTATTTTATGTTTTAACAGTCAGTTGTGTTCATGAAAAAGTTTTGTAAAAATTCTGCCTATACGTTTTTATCAACTATTTATGTGCCAGCGGCAGGAGTTGTCACTGTTGGATGTAGAACACAAATATACGAGTGGGTTAACTTTAGCTGAGTCCTGAGACGATGATGCTTTTACATGTTGTTACTGTGAGTGAAGAAGTAATATCCATAAGGCATCGTCCTGCTGCATCTGTGAAATATGATATGGAGTCAGGAAATATATTAAATGAACATACATCAATCCATTTTCTTCTCCCACTTATCCTGCTGAGTCTTTCAACATAAATGGTATTTGCAGGAATGTAAGTTGGTCTTCTGCTACTGCTGGCGCCCTAATTTTACTGATAACATCTGGGCGATAAATTTACTATACACCACAGCAGAGTGGGGTATTACTTGTCTGCTGTTAAAGGCTCAAACCCCACATGGGATGCATTTGCTAATGTTTTATAGCTGAGCTTTAGAAGGAAAAAAAAACAAAAAAACGCACACAATCTTTTGTTGTTTTGAAAAGGGCAACTAACAATGTGCTTGTCTGCTTTGAAAAATGACACAAAGTACTAACCTGAGCAGCAGCAGAGAGGCAAACATTCTGACACAAGGTAGTGGGGCATTTCTCAAATGAAACCTGAATGTTACCCAAAAGGATTTAGTTGCTTCTCAGCACTCAGAACCAAGCATAATGGTGTTGTGCGTGCAGGTTGTCTGCACTCTCGCACTGTTTTGTCCAATCTGTATTGCGTCTGACGGGTCTGTTTTGCAAGGGCAGTTGACGTTGAAATGTGTGAACACAGTTATCAAAAGGTGTGCAACCAACAAGAAAAAGGCCTCCTGAATGAGACTTGATGGACTAAAAATATTTGAAAAAAGACTTGTTTTCTCCCCACTCCCTTTTAAATAAAATAATTACAGTAATTATGAAAACTACAATGACAACTGCGTTCAAACAGAAGGCACAATTCATTTTGTGCGTCAGAAAAACATTTGCGTGAAGAAGCATTTCTGATTTTCAGATACTAGGATAGACGATGGACGATAGACTGACGATAAACAATAATGATCCCATATTAAAGACACCATAAAATATTATGGAAAGGGAAAAAGGCAAAACAATTGCATATAGAAAAATAGTCATGCTTTTGTTTTTTTTTACTTAAACTCTGGACATACATACTCTGGGTATGACTTTTTCATATCAATAAGAATATTTAAAAAAAATAAAATAAAACAAACAATGACATAAATAAGACCACTTTTTCCTATTTAAAGTGCAAAAATTCCCGTTTTGCCAAAAAAAACCCTGCAAAAACAGAGAAATTAAACCAAATGAAGCTGTACATGAATCTTGCATAACAAGTAGACCTTATGATGTTTTAATATCACAATGTATTGTTGCCAGATATTTTGTCCCATTTCTAGAAATGACTAATTAATTCTGTAAGCACTGGTATTACACATTCCAAAAATGTTAATCCAGAGACATAACCCTGGATTGTGATCCATAAGTGCAGCATGTAGTGACATTAGATTTGTAACTCTACAGTATATATGTGTACCCCAATGTAAACCTCACATAGTCACATTCTAAACGTGTATGTCCAGATGTTACTAGAGTTCCTTTCTTTCTTAGTTCAAAACAAAACTTTATCATCCAAACCTTTACATTTCTTGCAGTAACAAAATTGTGCTTGTTTATCTGTGAATAACTTGGCTGACACTTCTATATTTATCTGTGCTCAGTAGTACTTACCCTTAATTGTAATTACATTTGATGATAATGCTTTATACTTTGTTGCTTTTAACAAATGTTTGACAGGCTTTCCAGCAGCATGTGTAAGTATTTCTGGCTAATGCACTGTTTTTCATCCACTTTGGTTTTAAATCACATCTACCAGTTTGCACTAAAAAGTCTCTGCCTTGTACTGATTTATGTGGAACAAAACAAATTATACAAGCGCACTGTAAAAGTTGATCTTCAAGACACGCGTCCGACTGCGACAGCTCGTAACAATGGCCTTAAAGCACTCCTCATAAATCACTTGTTGGCCACAGGACGAACACCACAGGGAGTCCCCTATACAAAGCATGTTTATTGCAGGCCAATTTCAGATTCAGACGATCACACGGTGTGCGTTTCAATTGCTTTGAGCCAAAGTAAATCACCAAAGGTAGACTGATATGTGCATATTGACGACTGGAACCTCAACGTATTGTCCCTGTGATGTTTTTATAACAGAAGGCTTTCAGATGTGGAATATTTGCTTTCACATTTTCCTGCTGCTTGGAGGCAAAATGAATCATTGAAGAGATTAAGCCTGTGAAAGCCCTCTGAGGATTAGGTCCCATTCTGACATAGCATTCCTCCCAACACCAGAGATACAAGATATAGCCAAATGAACTGTGTCATGTAATGTATCTATATGGTTTCCCATATCTGTTTAACACTCGGTGCGTATATCAGATGGAGGAGTATTAGATTGGTAATTGCTGGATGTGATAGCGCTGGTGTGTAGTTACTTTTTGTAATCAGTGTTTCTGAACACTTGAACATGCTCCAAGGAACATGGGCCATTTCACTGGAAGAGTTACAAAGAGGATTTTCAGATAATAAAGCAACCAGGAGGCCAAGTTGTCATGCAGCATAAATATAGCTAGAAAGAGAATCTAGTGTGTTTATGCAATTTATTACATTCTATGCTGGAAGAACTGGAGTTAACATGTATTTATTTGTTTTACTGTGTGTCTCTGTGGAATGGCCTGATCCGTGTGTTCATCACTTCCAGACTTCAGTGCTAGGCCACTCTTCTCTCTCAGCAGACAATCCCAAAGACTATGTCTGATATTGGAAGTTGCTGACAGGCTTTTAGGTGAAGTCAACAGAAGGGATGACCTTATCCCAATCCCCACTGCCCTTTACAAGTTACCTGACTTTTAAAATGGCTTTGAGCAGTTTCTAGAGTAATTTTTTTTTTAAAGCCTTATCTGGTAAATGATTACACTCTGAAGCTGTTTCATTTTTCATTTGTGCAGTTTGAAGAAACTTGTTGCGTTTCTTGTTCTTCATAGCAGTGGTTTTCAACCTTTTCAACCCGCAACCCCCAAAATAAAGGTGCCAGAGACCGGGGACCACCACTCTACCTGAAGGTGGTTGAACACAGACATGAACATTGAAGAACAGTCATAGGGAGAGCTTTTTCTGGGCCATCTATGAAGTGATTAAAATGATAGTCCATTGTTCTATGAATCTGTGATAAACACATTTATTTATTTATTAATCTGAATGATATCCACTGTTATCCAAGAAGTTTATTATTATTTGGGTCATAGTGACATATAGTCATCTTTTGGATGCAAATCCTTGTGTTAGTCAGAAATAAAATGGGGTAAAAGTGACTCAAAATGGTGGAAAAGGTGGTGAAATTTGATTTGAAAAACCACAGAAATTGGTTAAAAGTTGCAAATTAGAGTGGCCAAAAATGGACAGAGAAAGTGAAAAAAAGGGTTTCAAAGTGTCTTAAATTAAATTATGTCTTAAGTGGCTTAAAAGTAAAAAAATATATAATATATATAACATAATTTCAAAAGATGGAAAAAAATTGCAGAAATGTAGCAAAAATGCATTATAAAAAGCAAAAATATGGCAAGAAAAAGTGATGAAAATAGGTTAAACGATGGCAAGTTTGGTGTAGTTGCAGAAAAATGATAAAAAAAATAAGCAAAAATGGGCTCAAATTGTTAAAAAACAATTCTTAGTTATTTAAAGGCATCTGGCGACCCCCTCAGTGTAATGCGACCCCAAATGGGATCTGACCCTGCTTTATAGAATGAGCTCCACTCAAGTTTTATTTTTGAAGATTCCACTATTTTCACTGACAGTTAAGCTTTTCTACTAAATTATTTGGTTGAGCACATTGTTCTTTTTGCCTTTAATCAAATTCTACACTTTGTATCACACAGAAAGTTTAAGTACAATCCGGCACGTTTTGCATACGCTTCAGATATATTGCAGTCCACATATACAGCAGATTGGAGGCAGCCCACTGCGGTGCTTATGGCTAATGTCCTGCAGTTATGACCAGCTGTAGGACTTCAAGCATACAGTTGATTTGACTCCCACCTAAAAAATCCCCATATACCATTCTATTTTAATGGTGAAATCATAACATTAAATAACACAAAAGCAGAGAATTGCCTGGAACTGGTGGTTCAGGACATGCTGACATGGAGCAGTATATCAGGTTGAGAAAGTATAAATGGGGAAAAAGGGAAAGTTAAATTGCAGAGAAAGCTTTTTCCAGGCTAACAGCTGGGCTTAGCATTCGCTGCGTGTACGAATATACGAATGTTCAGAAAATGAAATTTAATGATGACAGTGTTGGATCAGCAGAATATCACTGGAGGCTTCAATATCTCTGGCTGATATGATAAACGGGTATGAGAATCACTAATCTACTCCCCCAGAAAGGGAAATGAGAGATTGCTCGTTCTTTTTCCACTGGAACATTTCTTAGCTTTTAAACCGACGACCAAAAGGAAACAATAAAAGCCTCAGAACTGGCAGTGAACGTGCAGCCATGATCAGATATTTCATCCCAGAATTCATAATCTAGTCTCATCTTTCTCAGTATGTGCTCTTGGATGATCAAGTTGGTTTAATTTTAAGTATAGCACTGACTTATTGAACTTACAAAGATTTATGAAGGCAAGATTGTGGAATGTGAAGTAAATGTGTGTTCGCCTCTCTCTGTGGGTAGGTGCCACCTTTGATGTGGCCATGCGATTCCTGTACGAGTGTCCATGGAAGAGACTGCAAGAGCTGAGAGCTTTGATCCCCAATGTCCCCTTCCAGATGCTGCTGAGAGGAGCCAATGCTGTGGGCTACACAAACTACCCTGACAACGCTGTGTTTAAGTAAGGACACACACGGACAGCCATTAATATGCATTATCTTTTCCCAAAAACTACATCAACAGGGTACACATGTAAATCACCTGGTCTCAGCTGTGTTAAGGGTAAATTTGTCCTAATAATCAGCTCTGAAATGGGTCGGGGCCCACATTCATAAATATTTAACTTGTAAATTATAAAAAAAAATTGTGACATGGTTGTGTTCGAAATGGCACACTCCGTACTATACACTACAAACTCAATGAGTATATACTGTCAACTATGACTAGGATGATGAGTGTTCCCACTGAAGTATACCTCGAAGTTTCCCAAGATGCATTTAGAACCTACGACCAAAACCTGAAGCACACTGAGGCTAAATATCTGTGTTTATTCGGCACCGGTGAGAGTTCTGAAAACATTTTAAGTGAGAAAGTGATCAAGTACAATATAAACATGTGGACATTTGATCTATCAAACTCACCAGTCATTGTGCTACTGACAAAATGTCAGGTTAACTTCAAAACAAGAGCCCTATTTACAAAAGCTAATGGAAGACAAGAAGAGATGCTTTTGTTTTGAAAAGGAGATTTTTGATTTTTAGCTTGAAGCTGGTCCCAGGACGATTTTACATTCTGCTCGCAATGCATCATGGGGTGGTTGAGTATGACTAGTGTACCCACCGTGCATACTTAAAAAATGTCTCCATATAGTATACATCTGGATATTTCTCACATACTCAATTTTTTCATACCATCTAATGTGATCACACAACATACTAATTTGAGTATGAGTAGTACGTTAGTATGCGATTTCAAACAGCCAATCTCAGAGTCGAAATATCTCAAACATGCTTGACCGCTATGATAGTAGAATTTTACTTTACCAAGTAAGAGGTCAAGCTTCAGGTGGCGTTCCAAGTCATTTTTTTCCAATGATCAGATAGAGAATCAAATATGTTACATCAGATGTTTATTCTACACAAAGGATAACCAATGAAAGGTTACCAGCTAGGTTCAAGGGTTGTGTGAAAGGATGAACTTTAGAGCACAACTTCAGTCTTTGTGCCGGGATGACTCAGTGTTTTTTTTTTATCTTATTTGTCAGAGAATGAAACACATTTGCAAGGCCATTCTCTGCAATTGTGTGTGCAACTGTTCTCCATGAAGTTTTCTCTTTGAAATAGGAGCAAAAAGTCATCCATGACAGGTCTATAACAGATGAAAAAAACACTTCAAATTTAGAAATTCCTTGTGTGTACCCTTCTTTTTTCTTGTAATTTAAAAATAATAATATTTTAGCTTTTTAATTGAACGATACATGCTTTATTCCAATGATGCATTGCATACATATTTAATAATTTCTGTAACTATTGGTTTACCTTCAGCTTTATCTTAGCCCTAAATACTTGATCAATTCATGTTCACTTTTTCCTCAGTCGGGTCCTATTTTTGAGTTTTTTGCAACCAGCCTTATTGATTTTCAGAGAAAAATCCATTTGAATGTGATTTTCTTGAAGCCGGCTGTCAGTCCCTCCACATTATTGTCAGACCCAGTCCTATTATGGGGAAAACGTGATTTTATGGGGCCATTTCCATGGTAACTACAATATAGGGTCATTCATGTCCAGTTATTTTTTATAGAGTCAAGCTGTGATTTAGTATCTTTAATTGGACGATTTAAGTTATTTAATAAGACATGATTTTGCTCATGGTTTTCTAAAACAGAAGTTAAATCTTCCTACATAAAAAGCTATCCATAAACTACTTGTATTTGCAGCACAAATTTTAGTCTCTGCTGTGCAGTAATAGGAGAGATTATTTAGTTATCATTTTGTTTTTTGTTGTTTTGTTGTTTTTTTTGCACCTTATACACTCATACAAAGTCATTCAAAGGAAGAAAACTAAATCGATCGACCCTTTTAATGCACCCAGCCTTTGTGAAAGCAATGATTTTATTTCGGCTGAAGTTTCTGCCCTCTGTGCTCTGCCTGCATTAAACATGTTGGATAATGCACTATGACAGCTGTTTTCACTGTAAATAGATGCACTGTTCAATCACACCACACTAGCCTCGCTCATTGAATCAGGTCAAATGGATGATGTGTGCCAGTTATCCTGCTCAATGAGTTGCACATCATTGATAGAGATGTAAGCTGGTAATGCCCATGGAGCTTTATATACTGTATACCCTCAAGCCTCGTTAGAGCCCAAAATATATATATATACTGTATATATATATATTCCGCCCCCCTGCCTATTGAATGTATATATAAATGTGTATATATATATATACAACTTTGATAAAACCTGAAATTTAATAATGTAACAAAAGTGCTGAGCTTGTTATAAAAATATATAATAAAACACAAAATGTTACAACTGGTCAATAATGTAACAACTTTTTACCTTTTTTATCTATATATATATATATATATATGTATATATTTATAAAATATGAAGGTAAGAATGAAAGTTACCAAAAATGTCGAGGTTCTCCAAAAGGCTTTAATATTAATAATTATGATACTACGCTCTACATTAAAGCAATAAGCCCTTTAATCCATAAATCATTGACTCACTTTATTATGTAATTAAATTATTACACTATTAGGGCAAAATGTTTTGCCTGCCTCATAATGTCATAATTAAAATACAAATTTTTACAGCTTGTTACATTATTGACTAGTTATTTCATTTTGGGTTTTATTAAAACATATTTTTAACTACATTTCGAACTCAGCACTTTTGTCACATTATTTACCAGTTATTGCATTTTTATTTTATTTTTTTTCACATTTTTAGTGGTTGTTACTTATCGGACTCTAACAGGCCTTTTCGTACACAGAATCTAGATGCTTCCAAAACTACACTTTTTTTTACAAGTGGATTCAGAAGCTGTCTGGGTAAAATGCATCAATACCCACCTGCATGCAGTTTCACACAACTAGGGCAAGGACACCCGCTTCTACTTCCACACATACATTAGGTGTGTCCCCACAGCTCAAATAAATTACAGGAGATGAGTTTATGACTAATGACAAAGGGAGCTGTCTGCTCTGCCCGCCTGCCTATTGAATCACACACTCGCAGACCTCCATGGTCCTTGTTTTTTCTCACACAGCATGGATCTGAACCACATCCATCTATTTACCTCGCTCACCTCCGCCTCTTTCGAGCACCCTCCCTCCTCGTTTCCCTCCTCACTCTGTGTCTCCTGGGAGGGTGGCGTTGAACATTTGTACATTATTGTAATTAATGGCTTTGATCCGTGTCCCTGAGTTTCCTTTCAATCCTCCTTACTTTCTCCTTCTCACCCTCAATGGAGCAGCTTGCAGCTAAGTGACCGGACAATCTTCATTAACCATACAAAATCAGAGTTTATCTACAGTTCATTTAATTTGATTAATAGATGATTTTTACTGCATCACATATGCTTCGCAGAGTGAGGCTAGTAAGGTGGTGCAAATGCCTATATTGCCTGGAAGCCTGAGGCACCTGAATGTTAACAAGATGCTCTTTCCATTTTGTAAAGGGTTGGATTAGTCAAAAGTGAAGTGCACAAATATGCACACGTTATGTGTCTATTTAACACCAGCTCTTACTCACAGCTGTGCCTCACAGCAAATTCACTATATACAGCTACAGTGAGCTCTCATTTTAGTTCTGAAATGTCCTGATTAAGATACCAGGGCTGGGTAATCATGGGATGGATTTACTACTTGCAGCTTGGATAATATGATGGGTATGTCTCTCCCACGATTGAGCGATCCCACAGGCTGTTGGCGGCTCACACTGCATTAAAACCATCAGTCAAGCGTGTATTTTCAGGTGTTGCAGTATGTATGTGGAGCATTATGGATTTGTAGCAAAAATACTGAATCATTACGTGTATGTGTCAGTGAGACTGTGATAACTAAGGAAAAAACTGTAGGTTTTTATTGACATTTTTTCTTTCCTGCAGGTTTTGTGAGGTGGCCAAGGAGAATGGCATGGACATCTTCAGGGTGTTTGATTCCCTTAACTATGTACCAAACATGCTACTTGGTATGGAGGCTGCTGGAGCGGCGGGGGGTGTGGTTGAGGCAGGCATCTCGTATACAGGTGATGTTTCTGACCCGATGAGGCAAAAGTACTCCCTGGACTACTACATTAAACTGGCAGATGAGCTGGTTAAAGCTGGAACCCACATCCTCTGCATCAAGGTAAATCATCAGAAATTGGCTTCCACTTCTTGTAGAGTAATTTATGCCACTGCCAGAGAATCTGTCGATTAATGTGCTTGGGTGCTGAAAGACTCACAACTGCCACACCAGATTCGCTTAAAGGGATGCTCAACCAAAATTACAGACAACTGAACTGAAAGGCTGTTATTTGTAAACTTTTCTAGTAAGAATGAGACAGTTTAGACGCTGCAGATGCAATAAAGAGCACTTTAAACACAGGCTTGTAGCGATCGACATCTTTAACAGAATGTGACCTAGTAATTACTCAAGAAAGCGCTCCATTTACATAACTCCAACTGGTTTTATGAGGTTTAAAGGGATCCGATGGTTGCCATGGTTACCCGTTCTAAGGTGTCTGTTGTTGTTCAGCTGAAGGTATGCGTGGATCTGTAGTAAGATGACTGATGGTGTCATCCAAATGCTGCACCCACCGGCATTTTCAAAATCCAATTTCTTGTTTCCTGGTAAGTGCAACATCAAAATGCGTACAACGTAATGTTCCTGGTCTTCTGGAATACCATAACATCCATGGAAGTGGATGACAGCATCAGATTGAAATGCTATTTCATCGTAGACTGGCAAAGTAGTCTTGATGTGATGACATGTATGAATGTTAAATGGCTGAAATGTTCAAAATACCAATACACGCGCATAATGGGATATTATTTGTATTTGAATACTTATCGTCTAAAGTGCGTTCATGTGATAGGTTGTGTATCGTTTTAATTCTTTTTTGACCAGGTTTTTTGCACTGTTGTGAAGTCATTTTGGAAATACCCCAATAGTTCAAAATGCCCTAGTATGGTAGACCACTAAAAGTTATTTCATCGGAACCACACCCTTAAAAAAGTAGATAAAACATATTTAACTCTCAATCCAAGGATAACGTCTCTACTTTTAATTAGCATTTTTGAAGCAAAAATGTGGACTTTTAGGGTTTTTTTTGTTTAACAACAATTCAAAGCTTCTTGAGTTAAAGTCAGGTATAAACGGACATCTTTTGAGGCTAGGCCACATTGTGTTTTTGAATAAGAGTTCAGAAGAAGAGGAAAATTTGCAATGTTTTTTACGTTTACCTGTTAAAATTGGAGTTTGTATTTGTATTAGTATTTATTAGTAAATGTTCATGCAAGTCTCCTAATTTCATTTAAGCAGAGTATAAACTTTTCTTGGAAACTTTTGCAAAATGTTGTATCTCTAGGGAGGAAACGAAATTAATTCACCTGAATTTAATTATTTTAAAGTTGTGCCAGTAAATTGGTGTTTTCAAAAAAGTATTTGTTGTCACATGGCCAGCCTTTTTATGATTTACCATCTTCCTAAAAAATTTAAAAACTATAGTAAATCTCCTCTTGGCATAATTGTGAGTCATTCTATTATTTAGTCACACAGCAGTGAGGTTTAAGGTTGTTCCAATTAAAATAACATGTATTTCAGAGCCATCCCTGAGTGAATACACTGATAATGGTTTTAAATTATATTTATAATTCAGGCATGGCGAAATAAAACACAAGGTGACTTTTTGCCACAGTGCAACTTCATCACAGCCTATGTAGTCAGTGAATGGAGGAAAACAAGCAAAACATTGCTGTGATTGTAAAGCATTCCACTGTTTTCTGTCTTTAAAAAAGTCTGAATTGATTTGAGCTGTAGTCTGTCTGAAATTGGAGGAATAGAACAAAATATTAAATATATTATACTGTATTTTCAAGAGATGTAACATGTACATTTTCTGCCAGTTTATGTGTATGATTGTATGATGTTACATTTTTACATAATTTCTGTCATCAGGATATGGCTGGCCTCCTAAAGCCAGAGGCGAGCAAACTTCTGATTGGTGCTCTGAGAGATCGTTTCCCGGATCTGCCCATCCACGTGCACACCCATGACACAGCCGGAGCAGGTGTAGCCGCCATGCTGGCCTGCGCCGAAGCTGGAGCTGACGTTGTTGATGTGGCAGTAAGTAGTTTTCTAATTTCATATCTAAGCTCTTATTAACTTTACACCAAATCTACAGGAAGGTCATCATAGGCTCTCTTCGTGAGGTCACATCCAAACACATTTGTGCAGGTTCAGTTCTGAGAACTTCACATGGGTAATCTCATCAACACAGCAAACATTAATTTCCTACAATTTGCTTTGTTTGCATAATTGAAATGTCAATGAAGATGGAAAAAAAGTTGAAGTGGGGAGCGTTTCCCTCACCGTGTTCACTGAAGCATTCTGCCAGCACGGCCAGTTTCATTAGCACAACTCACTGCTTTTTTGCCATTTTGGGTTATTGTGTTATTAACTGCCTTTTGTTATAATTTTACTAAAATTGCTAAGTTTGCACAATCACACATTTTCTGCTACTAATGTAGTAAGTCTATTAAATATAGTGTATTTAACACCTCATTCATCCATCCACCCCAGAGATGGGCAACTTTGATCACATTGGGTGTAGCAAAAATGTGATTGTTTGATCCGAGGACCACATTATCCACATTCTTGTCAGCGTTGAGAATAATTATCAAATTGAGCATTAATCCTGGAAAAAACAAAGGGTTTTTGTTGTTGTTTTGTATATTTATTTTTTTTTATTCATTTTGTTTATTTTTGTTGTTGGTTTGTAATAATTTCTGATTATTCCTGTGTTTTCATTGTTGTTTTGTGTGATTTGGGAATCAATTGGTATATTTTTTCAGTAATCTTGTGTTTTAGGAGTCATTTTTGTGTATTTTTAATGTCATTGTGTATATTTGATGTTTATTTTTCTTTATTTTTGTCAGTTGTCTTGTATGTTATTGAAATTCATGTTATGTATTTTTTTAATGTCGTTTTGTCTGTTTCTTGTTATTTTTCTGTATGCTTGTCTTCATCTTGTGTGTCTTGGAAGTCATTTTGTATATTTTTGTTGTCGTTTTGTTATTTATTTCTATTTTGGTAGTCATCCTGTGTGTTTCTGGAGTTCTTTTCAGGTATTTTTCTGTCATTTAGACTGAGGGCAGCCTGTGGCCACCATTTGCCACTTGCCTATGTCTGATCAACCCATAATGTAATGCATTTATCAGACACTACCAGTTTGAAAACACTGTCTCATTTATGAGAAGACCGCTATGCCCTTTTGCAGAGATTAAGGCTGTTATTAAAACTAATTCATATGGTAACTCCTTTCTAGGTAGACTCAATGGCAGGAATGACCTCTCAGCCTAGCATGGGAGCCATCGTCGCTTGCACAAAGGGGACGAAACTTGATACTGGTAAGTGACCCATTGACAAGCTTGTCGGTATTTACAAGAAAGGAACATGTGATCTCCCTCGAGGGAAAAAAATGGATTGGATGGATTATTTTGATACCTGCTGGGAAATTAGGCTTATGTTAATTCACTTTCTTGGTGCATACTTGCGGTGATTTAATTCACATCACATGAGGTTAGATATTTCATCCTGCTGCGCAGTGCTTTCAAAAATGATGAATATTCCCAGGTGCATTTAGGGGTCAAAGTCTCTCAAAGGCACATCTACCTATAAAAGCAAGGGAGGTCTGTTTGTGTGTGTGTGCGTGTGGATGTGTGTGTGTGGAGCAAATATCTCCCCGACGCGGTGCGAGTTCGACCTGAAACTCGGTCGACGGGTTCCAAATACCCCGAGTGTGTGTATCTGTTATTTTGGAGTAATTTGGTAATTTCAAAATGTTTATTTTAATTTTATTTCACTTCTGGACGGCCCCGAAATGAAACCTATTCAGCTTTTGACCTCAGGGTGTGAGGGGGCGCTAGCGCACCATCTATATCTATTTCACTGCACAGCTCCTCACGCAAGCAAGAGTCACGTCCTCCACTTCCTCCTGTGCCATGCTATCGTTAGCTTCTCAAACACGGTAGCTCTCTGAATAGATCATTTGAAACCGTCAGCCACTGGTGAGTCTTTTGCAGACACGTTTCCCATTGTTTAAACCATATAACTGTTGTTCAATAACGCGCTGTTTCACTAGAGTCGGTATTGACCTCAACCTGTTCAATACTCCATCTGGAAAACTGTAGATTTTCTGTGGTGCCGTGCATGGAAGTTAAGCTCTGACCACTCGGTTCGAAGGTAAAACATGATTTTTGTTTTTTTAAAAAAGACAGCCGAATTGTACATAATACTTTAATTTACTTATTCACTCATGTAGTTTGGAGTTTTACGTTCTGTTTTGCGCAGTTTTGTTGTTTTTCTGATTGGCGCTACAATGTCTATGGAGTTTGGTTATCAGCGTCTCAAACATTTCACTGAGTACAAACACAAAAATATACTAAATGAATAAAGTAAAACACAAAAAAATACACAAAAAGACTGAAAGAATAAAAAATACACATGACCAAAAAATATACATTACAGAAAAATACAATGCAGGTGCACGAAGAAGATGTATATAGACACACACACACACACACACACACACACACACATATTGTATTTATAATAAAAATATGCTAAATGTGTAAAATAAAACAAAAAACTAAACAATATTTATACAAAAAGTACACACAATTACAACAGAAATGCATAAAAACACACAATTAAATATTTATACAAAAAAATACACAAAATGACAAAAGAATCACACTACAATGGCAACAAAAAACTATGATTATACAAAAACACAACAGAAAGATACACAAATACACAATGACTCCAAAAAACATAGAAAAGTGAGTTAAAAAAACAACAAATGCATTTATCTTGTTCATGTCCCATAGAATTAAACCAGGAAAATCTCACACGATGTTTTATTTTGCACCCGCAAATAAACCCCTTATAACACTAGAGTACAGAGTATGTATACCTCTTTGTACATCCAATCTTCAAACATATACTCATTTGGCCGTACTTAACTCTACTGAAGCTCCCACATGAATGCATACTTCCGACGGGCACTGTACTAGTTTGACATAATTGTTAGGATGTGGTAGAATGTCGTTTGGGAAAGCAAGTGAGTAACTTTGAGAAGGGTTCATGGCTTCATGCACAGACCCCTCTGGACCACTGCTCTGCTGCATTACTTTATTTACTCAGGGGATTATATGATGAAAGGTAAGATTGTTTTATAATTGTACTCATTCCCTGCCAGGCTTTGCTATTGGCCGCATTGCACTGCATAAAAGACGGAATCACCCCACCTTTGATTACTGACCAGTCTTTGGTGAATGCTTTCTTCCTGCGGTTAGGACGAAGAGTGGAAATCCATTTATAAAAACTGGAAAGAACATGAATGAAGCTGAGGAAATTCATTTTCCTCTCTAGCATCGTACTAAAAAGAAAATGGACTGAGCTAAATTAACCACATCTGATAGTCCACCGCAATCACTCAGAAGCATGAAAATTTAATCCCTTATTGCACAGCTCATGTTCTTTCTGATGCTTCAGGGTGCAATACTTACATTATGCATGTGTTTATTTTGTGTCTTTTCTAAATACAGCAAATATCTTAAGTGTGTGTCCTTGTTGTGTGCCATACAATCAGTGACCAGCAGCATTTTTGAAGCCTTTGAGGAAACTCTCACAATTGTTAATCAATTAAATGTCATCATTAAACAAAATACTTCACACATTTTCAAATGTAAACCAATCAGGAAAAAAAGAGCATTTTCTTCCATCTATGTTGAAGATTGATATTGTCAACCATCAAACAGCAAAGTCACACGTGTAAAGACTAGTCATTTCTGAGATAATTTGGTCATGCTCCTTATATCCCTCGGCCAGATTGTTCATATTTTACTTAGAGGTGTGAAACGATTAGTTAAAAATCTAACTGTATTGAATTATAAATAATTGCATCTTTAGAATATGTAAACAACAAACTGAATCTCAAGTTACAAGACACCATCTTTATCCTGAAACACTAACATTTATTAAGGTGAAATGTGTAATAAATGCATTTGTTTTCACAAAGAGAAACATGTAGAGGTCAGAGATTTGGGCTTTGCTCAAGTTCAGTCTGTTATTACACATTTTTTTAAAAATAAAAATAGATATATAAACTAACCAAGATGTTCAAATAAAATGAAGTGCACAAAGAATCTTACTCCAATTGCAGTGTCGATATGAGAGAAGTGCAGAATGTTAAACCTTGAAGATTGAAGACTGTTATACACAAGCTGTTGCTCTTTTACATTTGGCTGCTCAGGCACAGCAGTTAGTCCATATTACTGAAGGAAAGAGCAGCTTCTCTTCTGCTTCTTGGTGATGGAGTTTTTTTTCTTCCTCCTGCTCTCCTCCCTATCTGCCCTCACTGCTTGTTTTGTCTGCTTTCTTGTGAAGCTAATAAGAGACTCTCTCTGCATTCATTCAAAACCCAAAACTATGGAATCGGTCAGCTGGTCACTTAATGCTATTGATCTAATTTTCTCAATGAGAAGACCAGGACAAGGTGAGCCGATGGAACATTTGCAGCTGGATACACGATGGATTATTGGAACAAGTGGAAGGTCATGTGTCTGTCTTCACTTTTTGTTGAGGACTTGGAGGATATATACAGTTCATGATTGGAATCATGGTAGCAGGGATGCTGTTAACCGGAGCTTCCTGATCTATCGTAAAGTCTGTACTACGTTGGCAGCTGTTTTGGGAAGGCTGCCAGTCATCTCTGAAGGATGGGGCATTTAGGGTTGGGCATCGTTTGGATTTTAACGATTCCGATTCTCAATTTCGATTCCTGTTCTAAACTGTTCTCGGTTCCGATTCTTTGAGTTGTGCAGGCAAACAGGTCACAGATTTCACAGGAGAATTTTTTTTATTTGAAAAAGCTTTTACACAGGCCATTTTTTATTAATTCACTGAGTTGATACAGTTTAATTTGGTTGTTGTACTGTAACTAGGGTATTCAATTACAAAGTTGCCCAACTGTAACTGTATAACTGAAACTTTCTGTAATAACACCAGTAAGTAAGTAATTTATTTATAAAGCGCTTTTTGCAGATAAAGTGCTGTACAGACACTACAAACAAGTTGGCAGCAATCTAAAAAACAAAGAGCTGCAGCCCAGGTAGATGTGAAACATAATAAAACAAACTCAAACCCTGGAGCAGTCATGTGACAAATCAATCAACAGTTCTTGTTGAGAAAGATTATTATTATGGATTCAGTAAAAACAGACACGATAAAAAATTGTTATATTTTGAACCTTTTATATCGTAGGCAATATATTATATACAAATATGTAATTGGAGTCTAAAGCCACAAAAATTGCACCACTTTAAAAAGAAAATAGACTAATACAAGACCCCTTTACATGGAGTACAGTAGTCCCTTGCTATATTGCGGTTCACCTTTCGCGGCCTCAGTGTTTCACGATTTTTTTTACAGTGCAATTTTGGATGCATTTTTTTACTACGTATGAACGTGCATTGTGTTCTGGGTCCTGATTGGCTAATGCTGCGTTCACCTACCGGCGACACATCCAACTCGGTGAGTTTCACTGCCTGCTAAAACGAGGAGCTGCGCTTCTTTTTCTCCTCTCATCAACATAAACCACTAGTGAAAAAAGCTGGTGTGATTAGCAGCTAATGCTATCCCAGCTCAGTGCTACAGAGAGAACTTTCACCTGCTACTACCACCTCCTCGCTGATTCTCCTCCACGCCAAATCCTTCCTAGTCCGGTCCTGGTTATAAAGGTTGTGTCATACAGCGCCAGGTGGTCACACACAGCTTCTACTCCATTATTGAAGGGGTGAACAGACTGGTTTCTGTGTTTACGGCCTGACGTCATGGTCAACAAAGAATGCGTTTGGCATCGATGTCTAATCGCTAGCAGTGTGACTCTGAAGTGCTGTATGTTTGAAAATCTATGAAGGTTTAAACTTTAAGAGTATTTAAACAAGAGATAAATATTAATTCCTCTCTTGAGAAAAGTGCACAACTGAAAACCCCTCACCACACAGTGGTGTCTCATCTCCCTTCCGCTCCGCGTTCCAAAGTGAAACCGTAGCCAGACACACACACACACACACACACACACACACACACACACACACACACACACACACACACACACACACACACACACACACACACACAGACTGCAGTCACTACAGTCGCGTTCTGAATGCACCTTATACAAACCCCGCGTAAAAAACAAACAGAACAAGCCGCGGAAACAAACTGGTGCGGGCATTTAGGAATCAAAAAAAATGATTGAAATTCAAACATTTTCATAACGGTTCCTGAATCAGACGTTCAGTTCCTATTTGTAACCGGTTCTCAATGCCCAACCCAAGGGGCATTGCAATGAACTCTCAGACTATCACTATGAGCGAACTCAAAAGTGAGCAGGAGGCTACTTTTGAGCGATCTTGGAAAGGATGGAGTGGATGTATGCTCCGTCAACTGCTGTTTGATGCCACATATTGGATTTACTGTGACCAGAGACTCCAAGGCTACTGAAAGAAAGCTAGCCTGTAACGAAAACAAATCATTTTCACCAATTGGCCTTCCCCTACATGCCAGCTCAAGGTTGTGTCCCAATCTCACCATGGATGTTTACAGATCTGACGCTCCGTCCTCCTCCTACCCCCTCCTCTCTCTAATGCCATTTGGACTTTCGTCTTCTGAACCATAATATCTGACTGTATCAGAGAAAGAGCAAAGTTTATTTTGTCTACGCCTTCACTGGCCCCCCTCCCCTCCTCCCAGGGTGTCTGGAGGAGTGCCCAGATTCTGCACGCCTGCGCCCACCAGCGCCTGGATATCCTCTCCCCCTCTCCGCCGAGCCCCCTGTCTCCCACACCCCTGCCTCAGACCCACCTGCCCATTTTCTCCTAAGATCTGCCCTTAATTTTTTTTTTAACACAGATTAATTAACATGGAAAATTAACAGTAAAAGTAATGCAATACTATTCACAGGCCTGGTTTCACAGTTTCTTGCTTCCCCCTATGGATGGCGCGGTCCAGCTGAGCATGACGTCCTGTTATTATTTCTAGTGTTATTGTCACAGTTTCTGTGAAGCGGAAGGCAACAGTAAACATTAGGATTGTGTGTTGCACATCCCTGTGGGTGACTTTCAGCATGAACAGCTTTCTATCTGGGGCTCATTGTTTTCTAGAAATGTTGAACAATCTGTCAGTGAAAAATGTGTGTGTAAAGTGATGGCAGTTTCCACAGCAGCTGAAATGATAGATATAATTAAAGCATTTAGACACACACTGTGGTGTGGATGGAATGTGGGAACTGAGGTTCTAGAGGTAATCTTTTTTGCTGCTTTCTCCATCCAAACATGTATCCCTGCAGTTGAATGAAGTTTGCACATCTCCTGGATTCACAGTCAGCAGATATTCATTTAGGCTGATCACAGATGTGTTGGAGTGTGGAAGTATCAGAGGGAGCCAAGCTTTCCCAGAGTTTAAACCAGAGGAGTCCAAACTCCGTCCTATAGGCCGGCCTAGATGTCACTCTGTTCTGACACACTAGATTGTGAGAAGAGGCTCATAACCAGCCTTTTGCTTTTATCAGATTCAGGTTAGTTGGAGCAGGGAGACTTCCAAAATCCTGCTGGATTGCAAAGTTTGGACACCAGAATGTTCAGAGATTCAATTTGAGACTTGGATTCCAGATCAGAATGTTGCCTTCACATGTCCTGGGGTGACCCTGCAGGCACATGCAGTAATAATTAATTTACCCGTGACTGTATTTTGTGCCTTCATCATCTCATGCTCCCTCTCAATTTCCTCTCATTCCTTTTATGTAATCAGGCTGAGCTCTGCCTTGCACTGATACCTCCATGTCTTCCTAACCTTAGCCTGTTTCAAGCCTTCCTTCCTCTGCTCACTCTCTTCTTTCTCCCATCTCAGTTTCAAAGCAGTAATCAGGAATGTGCTGTGTGCCTCTCCTTCACTCTTTCTTTCACGTTGTCTCTCCATCCTCCTCCTCTTTCCTCACTCTCACTCAGTTTCAAAGCAATTAACAGCACTTTCTATGCCTTGTTCACTTCCTTGAGCTGTCTCTGTCATTGCTCCTTGTCTTACAGCCCTTCAGCATCTCTTTGTCCTCACGAAACAGCCAAGGCAACACTTTCTGTGGTCAGTTGTCTATTACCTGTCATTTTAATAATGCACAAGACATCACAACACATTCACTCATTGGTTTACAGAGTCATATTATTCACATGCTTACATCTGCTTGATGGTGGATGTGTGTGTTTATTTGTCACTGGCTTTTTTGTGAATCATGCTTTTCATAAATTGATGGGGAATTCTTGGTTAACACACTATTGAAGTTAATCAACACCCTGAGATTCACCCAATCAGGAGTGTTGGTGTATTATCTACATTAGTGATTGACAAATTGTGTGTTGTGGGCCCACAAATGTTCTCTTGAATGTGCAATGAACTAGGTGAAAAATATCTTATTTTAACTTTATACAAACATCAGAAATGCCAATTTAATAATGTTAAAGCTGTTATTACAGAATTAATAACTAAAATATGTGGATTTGATAATATTTTTTGTTGGATGTGGCATGTTTCCTGTACGACCGGAGTGAAAGCTTGGTCCTCATTGCCGGCAGGGAAGGATGGAGCAAGTGATCGACAGGCGGAGTGGTGCAGTGTCTGCAGTGATGCGGAGTCTGCACTGATTCGTCGTGGTTAAGAGGGATTTCGATTTACCGGTTGTTCTTTGTTCCTACCCTGATCTTATGGTCATGAGTTTTGGGTCATGATCAAAAGATCAACATCTTGGGTACAAGCGGCCAAAATGAGTTTCCTCCGTTCGGCGGCTAGGTGCTCCCTTAAACATAGGGTGAGAAGCTCAGTCATCCTGGAGTAGAGCCACTGCTCCTCCGCATTGAGAAGAGCCAGATGAGATGGTTCGGGCACCTAATTAGGATGCCTCACTGATGCTTCCTTGGTGAGGCGTTCAGGGCACGTCCCTCCAGAAGGAGATCCAGGACATGCTGGAGAGACTGTCTCTCTGCTGGCCTGTGAAGGCCTTGGGATTCCCCGAGAAGAGCGTGACGAAGTGGCCAGGGAGAGGGAAGTCTGGGCTTCCCTGCTAAGGATGTTGCTCCCACAACCCGACTACGGATAGGTGGTAGAAAATGGATCGATGGATGGTTTAGACAGTCTCAATCTAACAGAAGAAGCTCTCCCCATGTCCTAAAAATTCCGTATCCTTAACATTCCAGTTTCTGTGATCCATCTTTGCATGTGAAGTGTATTAAAGCATTTAACATGTGATTTTAAAGGTTTATAGTCCTTTTTGAACAAAGAGTTGACTCCAGGCAAAATGCACATGAGAGATACTATAGGTTAAACAAGAGGCCCTGTTCAAGCAATAACACTATGACTAATTCCACAAGAATTTGGGTGCTGTATGGTAAGGTTGGAAACAACATGCCTTTAGACTTTGTGTCAACAAAAGTTCCTCTTGAGTAATAAGTCCTAAGGCTCCCTATTTTAACATTAAGGGGAGGTGTATGTCTTTTGGGGCAGTGAGAATGTTGACACCGGTGTTAGTTGTTATTCTGAGGCCTAGGAAGACATAGAATGATTCCAGATGTAATACTTCTTTTTCCCAAATCTGTGTATTACTGCGCTGTTGGGGGGGTAACAGGCTCACTTTCCTTTCTTAAATTTCGATTAAGTCATTGGTCCGAAGTCTTTTTCCACACCACCTTTTTTGTCATCACCATCCACATCACAAGAAACAACACGTTCATTACTTTTCTTTGTTTTCTTATCACTCATGTGTTTGTGCTGCGATGCTGAGGCTGCGCTGCTAATGAATTGAATATTAATGTCACTTTATCACTGTCAAGCCACCATCTGAAAGAATGAACGCCTCCATGTCAGTGTTGTATGGATGTTATAATGGTTCAAAGATTGATGCCTTTGAGATTAAAACCAGGTGTCCACAAACTAAGCGGTGCTTCTTTATCTGCAGTGTGACATAACAGATATCCTCATCATAACATTAGGAGTTATTCTGCATGGATCACTTGCTGAAAAAAAGATGCAAAAGCCTGAAAATACAGCTTGAAAGTTTGTTTTCATCTCCACCCATTTGTTGACATTTTCATGGGTAGCAGCTTTGAATATAATAAGAATGAGGAGAATAATTCCCATTGTTGAGCAGTAAAGGTTGACCAGTATACTGCCTTTGGGGGTGTTTATGAGTCTCTTCACAGCTCTGAGGAAAAGGCTGTTTCTTAGCCTGTCCGTGCATGTCTGTATTGTTTTTCTGAAGCAGCCAGAGGGAGGTCAGAGAACATGGTGTCCTAGTGGGATGGGCTGGGCTTATTACTGATCTTTGTTGCAAAGAGACAGCTTGAGTAGCTGTCGTCCGGGGGCTGAAGTGGGGAGCCAACGATCCACTGAGCTGTCTTGATGACCTGCTGCAGTTGTTCCTTCTCAGTGCATCGCAGCTTTGCTCTACAATATACACCCACATGTCAATACACCTTCTACTGTGCAGTGGGGGGGGAGTCTTTTCATAATAGTAATGATGTAATAATGATGGCTTTATTACACTGTAGGTATTTCAACACCATTATAAAGCAAGCTGTAGATGTGTCATTTATATGTCTGAACATATTTGAATTTCTTTGTTTGGCTTCATCAATAATTGATTGATTGATTATACTTTATTAATCCTCGAGGGGAAGTTCAGTTTCAGTTACATCTCCGACCAAGAAACATGAAAAGACAATCACATATAACATAGGGGACAGGAACAGGAGAACTGTGGAGCAGCAGGATGGCGCTCTGTTTCTTAGATGAGAAATATGGAACAATGGGTAGGAAGCAGAGGTAAAAAAGACGAGCCAAACTAGGCTCTTGTAGAGAGGGGCGGAGTTTGGAATCATGAAACAACTTCTCAGCCAACAACCAACAAACACAACATTCAATTCATTACAACAGCACGTTAGCACCAGTGGGATGGGTCTTTAGTAGAGGTCGACCGATATGGGATTTTCAAAGGCTGATGCATATACCAATTTTTTTTTAAATTTCAGCCGATGGCCGATATCTAAAGTTGATTTTGAAGCAGATATTTGAGGCCGATATACTTTTTTTTAAAGCACATTGATTATGAAAGAGAATTGAAACACTCATATGATATAAATGTACTGTATATATTATAAATTAAATTAAATACACCAATAACATTTATTGAACTTTAAAAATACCTGAACACAACCAAGTAAAACACATATCCTATTAAGGATATAATAGGATAAGGATATTTGATCAGGCACTGTTATATTATATCCTTATCCTATTATATCGGGTTTTATTTGTAAGCATATTGGTCTATGCACATGCTATTATTTTTATTACTTTTTTTGTTGTATATTCATACATCTGAATGGATGTTTTTTATGTTCTTTCTTTTTTCCTTTAATGGCTACTCTAAAGTGCTAAATAATAAAAATGGCCGATATTGAAAAAAGTCCATTTATCGGCCCGATATTTCGGTCAACCTCTAGTCTAGTCTTTAGAATGGGTAGTTCGCAGGTCAGCCACGGGGTGGCGCTGCCCTTACGACCTCGCCTCCAGCTTCCATCTGCAGGGAAGGAGGAGGGGTTGGAGCCGGATGAGATGGTGAAAAAAACGGGTTGTGTGTGGGAGCGATCATGTGAGCGTATGCCTGTTATCGGAGACTCCGCTGCAGTCTCTCTCTCGCTGTCTGCCCGTAGACTTTCACACTGGCTGCTATTAATGCCTTCTTACTTGACCACATATTTGATCAGGTCTAGTAACCGTCATGGACTACGGTCTCAGGATTTTACTAAAATGGTTGTTCACAGAGTCAGAACAGAACTGGGTAAGACTGCCTTTAAATATGCCACCCCCTCTTCACGGAACAGTTCCCAGATTGATATGAAACTAACAGATCTGGTCACAGTTGGAGAATTAAAATTTTTGTTAAGGGACCGAGAAAGAGCTAGTCTTTTCATTTTGATGGCTTGTCATTTTGTTTTGAGCTTGGTGTCTCCAGAACTGCTGGTTTTTGATGTGCTAATGTATGAATGTATTTATTATTGTTGTAACTTTGTCTGCTGCTGCCATGCTTGGTCCCTAATCTCAATGAGGCTTTTATCTGGTTAAATAAAGGATATAAAAAGAGATGACCTTGAGAGTTTGTTTGCCGAGACGAAGATCCCAGGTGTTCATGAGAAAGTGAGGGAAATGTCAGAGCATCGAATCAACATACCGTTCATGGAAGAGTGTGGAGGAAAAAAAACAGACCTTGACAACAGGCTGTTCATTTCAGGGGGCTAAGGAATGAAGCTAAATTGTTTTCAGACCGGCTCGTCACAACATTGACTACCAGCCCTATTGTTCCTGGTCATTCATATCCAATAATCCAATAATGTGTCCATTTCCGTTGACACAAACTCTCCACTCCTCCTTAAAAGTTCACCACGGTGAATTCCTTTTGAGAGTTCGGAGAGTTCGGCCCCTTTTGTCAATGACTAGCGGCTTTTCAATACTGCTGCCAACGTAATGCGAATTTTGCTGTAAATCAGGAAAATGCCAGTTCCAATCAGCAGAAGACCTGTTTTCATAATTCCAATTTGGTGGACGTCTTCCACATCCTCAGGGCATACGGGCTCTCCCATTGCCTGTCCTGCTTGTTGCGAAATTTGACCAATAGTGTTGAGAGACCAGATGATCAATTTCGTGATTAAGATTTAGGTTCGGGATGCAGATAGAAGCTCCTATTAGATTATGACAAGACAAAAAACAAGAAAAAGAGCAGCAGGCAGGAAAAAAAGGAGAGAGTGAAAGAAAAAGTGTCCGTCTCCTCTGAGAGCACGGAGGAAATAAATAAAAAATAACTGCAAACTGAATTGCAAAACTGCAAATTGAATTAAAATGATTAGAAACTTGACCATACTCCCTACAAAAACAGTTTCATTGGTTCTGGAAAAAGTTATTTTATATTTTATTGAAATTTTAGAAAAGAAAAATAGACAATTTTGTGTTGCTTAGTTTCATTTTGCTGGTATATTAGTTTTCCTCATATATTTAAGATTGATTGTGCATTTTGTTGCTTGATTTTATAAGTTTTTGTTAGCCTTTATTTTAAATTGTGTTTATTGAAAGGGATAGAGCTCTTCGTTCCCTCTTTGCACCTTAAATGTTGTTGTTTTTTATGTGTGCTAAATAAATAAATAAAATTAAATCTGTTGAAAGGGTAAAGCAGTTGTATATACTGTATGTTAATTAAAGCAAGTTAATTTTGTTTTCTTGAATAACATGTTAAGGTTTAATTTATTCAGACAACTTTTATAATGCAGTTAATTAAGTTTAAAACCTATGGACACAATGGACGAGGAGATCCTATACTGTACATGTTCCTTAAATGCAGCTGATGAATTTGATCTGGTCATCAGTCAAACTTGCACTACTTGTGCACATTTTCAGCTCTGAAACTGCCCCACAATCTGTAACGTTCCCACTGCAAAGCAAAGATGTTCATCATGGAGAGTTAAAAAATTTTAGTGTGTGTCACACAAGGTTTTATGCAGTGTGTGACACACTAATGGTTATCTTTGGAGGCTATGTTAAATAATGTGCATTGATAGTGAAGCCCGCTTGGTGATTAAGTCACTTTAACACTGCCTCTGATATCTCTCCTTTATGTCCGAATCCGTCTCTATTTCTGTCATCAAACATAATTATTTCCAACCATTCCTCAAAGTGAACTCTATAATTTTAACCTCTCATCATTTGGGTTGCCCTTTTGAATGTGCACGATCCAGAACCTGTGTTTTTAAGCAGTTTAATTGTAGTGGGAATTGTGTTTTAGCCCACTTCATTTGTAAATCCATGAATACATTTTCATCTTCCTAATTATATCAGTAATGTATGGAAAAACAATGAAGCAATAACATGTTTTTTTTCTTTTTATCTACTGCCCAAGGCTGAGAGGAAGATTTTTAAATAATTGTATTGTTACTTTATTGTTTTTACTTATTGCTTTTTTTTTTAACTGTTTATTGTTTACTTTTTACTCATATAACATTGAATTGCCTTGTGTATGAAATGCGCTGTACAAATAAAGTTCCCTTGCCTTGACCTTTTTTTCAAAATAAATTTCTGCTATTTATATTTTTTTGGGGGAAAATGACTTTAATTTGAGATTCCACAATCACAGACGGTAGGTCTTAATTTCCCAAAGGCATCAGCACCCAGAACAGAGTTAAATCATTTAGATAAGCATTGTGTGGTTTTCTTAGATGTGAAAAGTCGGAGTTGTGTTCATAATGTGAGTAGTTCCTGGTTGAGGCCACAATTTGATCCTTGGTGAGACATGTATCGACTAAAGTTGTCTATAAACGAATGTCCTCATCTCACATTGAAGACTAAATCAAAGCTTCTATAATCCAGCTTGCAAACAGAAGAGGAAATTGACCCCATTACTCACTGGCTTGGCAGGCCGACAATTTTGAGGTGCAACAACATGCACATTAACTTCACATTAGTTTCACAATAGCTCCATTTTCCCGCCAAGATTACAGTGTTAGGAGACACAAACTTTGGAGTGTGTTTCCCCCTTTTAATCACACACACACACTAGCTTGGCACTCGTGTTGTTGTCTGAGTTTAAAGCTAAGTTTTTTTCTCATTAGCATGGTTGTTTTTTGTTTGTCATCTGCCAAAAAAGCTCAGCCTGCTGCCATTTCTGTCGAGGTATTAAGGCTGAATGTTCTTTTAAAGCTAATCAGCTCTAGCGTACCTTTACTGGCAGCAGCGGAAAACTTTAAATGCAAGCAGTGAAGAAGTTTTTTTGATATTCTAAAGATTTAATGAGCAGATGCGTGCGCCAGCCTGTAAGGCAGATAATATGGTGGTGCTGTGTTGAAGATGATGAGTACCTTGGTGTCATTAAGTATTTCAGTCAAAGGCAGTGACCTACAAACGGGGACAGCCATTAAAACAACTCAAGTGCACATTCAATTAATATGTAACCTCTTACTCTCATTAAAGGTCTACATCATTTTGACATCGTTTCTTTAAACTACTTAATATCTTGTATTATTTCTTCTTAAAAGAAAACCTTGTGCTTAATAAAGTGAAAACTTTTGCCTCCAATGAACTTTTCAATTTTTCTTTTCCAATGTGTGCTGCGATTATTCACGAGCCATTTCATTGTTTTGTTCCGCAGGCATTGCCCTGGATAAAGTGTTTGACTACAGCGAATACTGGGAAGTAACCAGAGGTTTGTACGCTCCATTTGACTGCACCGCCACCATGAAATCAGGCAATGCAGATGTCTATGAGAATGAGATACCTGGAGGCCAGTACACCAACCTTCACTTCCAGGTAATCTTTTGCCTAAAACAAACCAAATCTGTGTTCAAAATCACAAACTAACGTACTACTCATACTAAGGCTGATGTCAAAATGAGTATGTTCTGCATTCCAATTAGATAGTATGGAAAGATTGAGTACGTGAGAAATACCTGGCTGGATGTATACTATATCTGCACATTTTAAGTATGCACGATGGGCACACTAGTCATACTCAAAAGCCCCATGATGCATTGCGAGTGGAAATTCAAATCCTCCTGGGACTGGTTTCAAGCTAAAAATGGAACATCCCCTTTTCAAAACAAAAGCATCTGTTCTTGTCTTCCATTAGTTTTTAACGCTTTTGTTTTGAAGTTAACTGGGAGTTTTGTCAGTAGCACAATGGCAGGTCTCCAAAAATCTCAGAAATGTGGGCATAAAATGTGTTTCCGTGAGTTTTATGGATCAAATGACCTCATATTGATATTCTACTTGGACACTTTCTTGCCTGAAATGCTTTCAGAACTTTTGAAGGTAGCCAATTAACGGAGATATTTTGCCTCAGTGTGCTTCCACTTGGAAAACTTGGAAGTATACTTCAGATGGAACGCTCATCGTCCTTATCTTTTTCTTTGTATTGCACTGTTTTTTTTGTAAAGTGTCCTTGGGTGGCCTGAAAGGCGCTTTTTAAATAAAATTATTATTATTATATTATTATTATTATTATTAATCCTCCTAACCATACTTACAAAGTATATAGTAGACAGTATATACTCATTGTGTGTGTAGTGTATAGTACGTTAGTTTGCAATTTCCAACACAGCCCAAATCTGCTATATAGTATATACTTCACTGTCTCAAAATCAGAATCTGATTTGTGGCGGTTTAACATTTACTAAATAATAAAGAAAAAATGTAGCAATATCTTTACTCAAGCAAAAGAAATCATTGATGGGATTTTCTGAAAAAATAAAAGAACCAAAGGTTGTGACACAGTATTTGACCAATGAAGGAGCTTCAAAGTAAATAGAAATGAATACTAATTTTATTGATGCTTTACAGCAAAATTTCTTTCCAGGAAAAGACTGAGGTGTATATATTATGAAAGAGGTTGAAAGAACTTTGTGCTGTGAAAAACCTTGTTGCAAATTTAGATCATGACAAAAATCTATTTCTATAAAGTATTTAGTAGAAATATACAGAGGTTTAAAGAGTTGAAAGATACCATTAGATTCTGTGAGAATTTTCCTAAATAATGTTTTTAAGACTAAATTCGTAAAACGTAGGTATTTAAATGTAATATTTTAGTAGAATGTAAGAGTATGATGAACGCATGATAAGTAAATTACTAAATTGAATTGTTTCTTAAATGGGAACAAGCGTATTTATAACAGAAATGGTTTTCCTGCAAGGGCGTACTTTGCTTGAATACCTCCAACCGAGGCTACAGCCACAAACAAAGGTTGAGAAGCACTGTTTTATACTGTTTGCCCATATACTCATGTTTGTTTCCCTGTGGTTCACTGCAGGCTCACAGTATGGGACTGGGAAACAAGTTCAAGGAGGTGAAAAAAGCCTACACTGAAGCCAACAAACTTCTCGGAGACCTCATTAAGGTGAGACAGGAAAAGCAAAACATCACAAATCCTTCCCGAATGTGTCACTACGCAGCTCAGCTCCAGCTTTTTTTATAGTTTTACACGCAGCAATAAAGCAAATCAGCAGCTGAAGCAGAGCAGTGCATAGTGATGCTGATGGGTCTCAAAGGAGAATTAGAATGTAAGGCAAAGAGCAGGACAGCTCAGTCGAAATGGTCATTAGATGAACTGACTCCGTATAAAGAGTCCAATTATTTTATTGATCATGTATTGTAGTTTGAATCACTGGCATTCAGACATTATTCTCATAATTTGGTTTTGTTAAGAGAGAAAAAAAAAAATCAACTCTGCATTTATCAAATCTGTTATCACCCAGGTGTGCTAAATGTTGAATAGCTGATTAGCATCATGCGTGCTGTTAGTAGTAAGAAGGGGGAACAAATAGAACTTCAGCATCAATTAAATCTAAATACTTTTGAATGAATTCAAACAATGAAATAATGTAATATTTCAGAGCGTCAGCATTGGTGTTAAAGGCACAGAAAAAATAAAGCATTGTTGTGTGTTCTCGTAGAATTGACAGTTAAAAGTTAAAATGTAAAAGTGTCTTGCTAATGCAAAACACAGACCAAAGGATTCAGGAAATATTTGAAAGAGTTGGCACAAACGGGAGTATTTTTATTTTTCGTAAAATGTGTAGGACATTTTTTTATTTTTTTTTTATTTTTTTTTACATAATGTTAAAATGAAAGAAGTGGCTTGATTTTAATCATCTAAAGGAGCTCAAAAGCCACTCTCATTCTGTCCCTGCAAATGGATGTGTGTGATCTCTAAACACATGCTCTCTTCTTAAAGCTTGGTTTGCCAATTTAATCTAGAAGCAGCAGGAAAGCCATTGTTTATGCTTAACCTGTGAAATAATCCCAGGGCTTTTACAGTCATAGAATGAGATCAATCGTTAAAATTTGTCTTCAAAATATTTAAAAATGTAAATTAGACTATATTATGTGTTGTTTTATGTTTGTTTCTTAATTTTTAAATCATGTATTATTGTGCATTGGACCAAAAAAAATGCCACTCGTATAATTCTCTCTTAACTAAGAGAATACATAAGGCAGTGGTTTCCAACCATTTTTGAGACAATTATTTCCCCCTATTTTGTGTAACAAACAGAGTAGTCAGCATTAGTGCAAAAAGTGACGATGTATTTTATTTATTTATTTTTCTATTATTTTATTTATTGATTTTCTTTGTACTGCATTTTACTGAGCTAGATTTATTTTTGACATACGAAAAGTATAGACAGTTAGATTGTGTTTTGTGTTTTAATTTGGGGGGGAAAAAAAGATCATTCAAAAATTATTATTCTTTATCAATTACTAGACATTTCAGGTGACACCATTAAAATTTCAGGCGACCCCGACATGGGGTCACAACCTCAAGTTTAAAAAACCCTGATGTAAGGTAAGAAAACATTGGGGGAATCCCAAAAATCAATAGGTACAAACAAAATCTGAAATACTGAGGTAATGTCTCTTATTTTTGTTCTTATATGGCTTCTTGCATGAGGCCTAATCTATATAAATAATAATAATATAACATAAATGGTTGAAGTTGGTCCGTAGCTGTTAAATCCAGCTGTTTTGTGCTATCGAGGTGTTGGGCAGCTGTTGTAGAGTCCTAACTGACATTGTGTGTACCTGTGATGGTTTATATGTTTTGTCTCTGCAATGGTCTTTGACTTCAGCATTGCTTCCATCTCTTCAGTCGCCCTAGGGCGCTCACTCTGAGTGCTTCCACCAGACTTAGTCAAACGTGCATCAACGTTGTGAATTCAGAGCATAGCTGACCTTTGCTGGATTCCTCTCACGTTTACAGGGCACCTTGTTTTTGTTGTATTCTTATTTAAGCTTTACCATTTTACAAATTAAACCCATTAACCATAATTGGCAGGTCATTTAACAATACGTTTAATGTGGCTGATCAATTCTCTGAGCTGTTATGAAGTTTTGACAGTTTGGACCTTCAGGTCACCTTCTTTAAATTAATTCTGGAGGAAGCTGTGTTGAAATATTTGCGCAGATATTCTGAAGGACACGTTAATCGTAGTCTTACAGATGAAGCTGTGTATTGCTCATTCACAGCCTTAATTCACCTTCCACCTTCCTTGTTGTTTTTCATTATCTTTCTTTATTTCCTTTGCTTTGCTGCATCATTATTTACTATCACTTCTTGGTAATGAATTCATTCCTCTTTAGTTTTTTGGAGTCCAGATGCACTTGGTAATTATTCGGCTCCGCCATTTGCATTCTCGTTGTCCATCAAGTTGTCTTCTTTCTGTTCTTTTTCACCTTTCTGTTCCACTGCTGCTATATACAAATTTATTTCCCAGCCGTCTACTTTATTTCGTTCCCTCTCGTCAATGGCATGCTCACAGGAATTCTCCATTACTTCACCTCCTCCTCCTCTCTTTTTAATTCTCATCATGTTGTCTATCTTTCAATTTTCTATTTCGTGCCTACTTTCTCTAATTTTCTGCTTCCCCCTCCCCACCACTGCCGTTATCAGTTTTCACTCAAACCCCCCCATCCCCTCGCCCCCATGCTCTATCAATTCAATTAAGACTTGGCGGGCTTCAGTGCACAAGCCAATGTTGGCTTAATGTGCCTACGGATTCTCTCTGTTGTATCCTGTTAGCTGCGTCTCCACACTGTTGATAAGGAAGTGTGTTTGTCACACACAGACAATGTAGACACACGGCGAAAGGCCCTGGCACTGAGCACAGAACCCAACCTTTACTTCTACAGTTATCTTTGGCGTATCACTGAAGCCGACACCTGCTCACTGTCTAAAGATAGTGTCTGCAGGAAAAGTGGAGTTTATTTAACTGTCAGGGTAAAAGTTATGTTTGCTTTTCTCTCTTTCCATCTTCTGAAAGACTACAAAAAACTGTTGACCAGACATGGGCCTAATTTTGCGCGTTCCCCAAAGTACCGTAAATGAGTGACCTAAAAAACACACACAAAATGACAGCAAATCACACAGAAAAAACAGCAAAAGTACATAGAAAACTGCAGAAATACACGTAATGACTCCACAAACACACAGAATGACTCATAACAAGAAAGAAATATCCAGAAAGTCATACAAAGAAAAGGCAAAATGACTCAAAAAACACACAAACTGACAAAAAAAACACACAAAACAACAAAAAATACATAAAATAACAACAAAAATACACAAAACAAGAAGATAAATATACAAAAATGACAGAAAAACACACGAAACAACAGCAAATATACACAAAAACACATACAAACCCATTGTATTAATGCTCAGATTGGTGATTATAGAAAACGCTGTGATAAAATTGGCCTGTTTTTGCTGTAGACAAACATCTCCAATCAATCTTTTGTTTAGTTAAAAACTGAAAGCTTTTGTTTTATCATCGCAGTGAAAATTATTTCAATGAGAAACATTATTTCTAATGTTTCACTTTATTATTTTTTTTAGTAAATTAAGTGGAGCAGGTTTTAAGCTAACAACAATCTGATTAATAATGAACAGAGAACTCTCAGTCAGAGCTTGATGACTAAAATGGCGAAACAGTAAAAAGAGTCATGATTGCCTCATAATAAACCCTGTTGTGCAGTTTGTTTCTTAATGAACTAGCGTGAAATATTTTCCAGTGCATGGATGCTAACTTGAACAATCAGATGTAACAGTTTATTAGCTCCTCCCTGATCATTTTGCTGTCAGGAAGTGTTTGTATCTTACGGAGCAATATTAGTGTCACTAGATTTGTAAAGCACTGCTGACTCCGTCCATTTGCTGTCAACCAAATGATAAATTACACTTTTTATTTATTTTATTTTAAGAGCGTGGGCACTTAAGTGGAAAGCTTGATGGCACCTTATTCTTGTGCAGCCTTGCAATCCCACTAATGATCACAAATCAAAGATTATACAGTTTAAATGTCTAAAAGTGGGTTTAATGTGCACAATCAGACGTTAAAAGCACAATGTATCCCAAAGAGTGTCTGTCCAAACTTTTATCCCAGTGTGTATTTTAGAAGTTTAAAATAAAGAGTTGAAGGTAATTGCTAATTTGCAGCATTGTGTCCCAAAGAGGATTGATTATAGCTAGCTAACAAAGGAAATTAAGCTTTACACAGACTTGAAAGGAAAACCACTTTTCAAAGCTAATATAATTCAAATCTACTCTTGCATTCTTCAAATGTGTTTCTCTATTTCATTAGTATGAATCCCTTCATCAATTACAAACCATTAATTTATCTACAAAGGGAAATGTTTTCAGTAGAATGTAAAGCACCTCCAATAAAGGTACAACTGTTTTCACAGGGAACTTTATAAATAGGCTAATATAAATTGAAATACAAAGGTCCGTGACATGCTGTCGAGTCAGCGGTGCTTAGTGCTTCTTGTCAATCTACCTGTTCCTCTCTTTCTCCTCATTGTCATGTTTTGCTGCCGTCCCACTGACCACACAGTGTTTGTTTCTTTAACAGACAGCAAAGCTGAGACTGTTTGCCGGAGGATAGGGATAGTTCTCACAGTTTCAGAGCTAATTATAATTCCTCTTTTTGCCAATGGCCTTACTGCTTAAGCAACACTATGATTATCTAGAAGTCGATATATGCCCACCGGTGCTGTTTTAATGGGCTGAGGTTTTACAGCCTGAACGTTTAATTTTAAGTTCAAAACATTAGTACCACACCCAATGAATGATTTATCACATTACCGAAATAAAGTTCCACACGTCACCCTTGCTCTTGATATGCAGCACTATTTAGTTTTTTTCTGTCATTTCTGCACATCTGTGATAACATGGCTTCTGACAACGTATAGTCACGGGCAAAAGTATTGGCACCCCTGGAATTTTTCCCGAAAATACACGGTTTCTCCCAGATATAGTTGCAATCACAAAGGTTTTTGGTATACACATGTTTATTTCCTTTGTGCATTGAAAAAACACAAAAAAGCAGAAGAACAAAGCCAAAATTTACAAGGGCTGCCAACTTTTGTCGTTTAGTCGACTAATTGGTCGATGCTATCGTGGTCAACAAAGATTTTCATTGGTCGACCAGCAACGGTATCAGTTTCAATACTGGCCTGTCATTGGCCAGTCTCGTTAGATCTTGGAAGCTAAGCAAGTCTGGGCCTGGTTAGTAGGTGAATGGGAGACCACTGAGAATTCCAGGTGCCCCAGTGGGGGACAGTCGCTCCAGTGGTATCTGTCATTGGCACTTCACCCACATTGCCTAGTATGAATGTAGTGTGCGAGTGAGTGTTGGTGGTGGTCGAAGGGATCAATGGCGCACTATGGCAGCCTCGCTTCCGTCAGTCTGCCCCAGGGCAGCTGTGGCTACAATAGTAGCTTACCATCACTAAGTGTTGAGTGAAAGAATAACGCCTTAGTTCTGTAAAGCGTCTTTGAGTGTCTACGATAAAGTGCTATTTACAATCCAATGCATTACTATTATTATTATTATTATTATTATTATTATTATTATTATTATTATTATTATTATTATTATTAAGTGAGTTCTGGCTGTAAAAAAAAAAAAAAAGTGTTGTGCTTCAGCTGTTCTCAGAGCAGAGAGGGAATGAATTAAGACAGGCTTGAAGCACAAGCTTCCACTATTGAATCAATCCTTTTTTGCACAAGAACGTGGATTATCTTTATATTTGATACGTGGACTATGTGAATAGATCCACTGCTGTCTGGCACCGTGGGTGCACTGCGCACCTGTGTTTAACGTGCTTTTGTCCCCGTGTGCTGATCTGATGTTGACATTAACAGTTGTTGTACATTTTGTGTAAAATTATGTAGATTTTGGCTTTTTTCTTCTGCTTTTTTGTGCTTTTTTGTCAATGCACATAACTAAAATGAACTTGTGTATATCAAAAACATTTGTAATTGCAACTATAGCCACATTTACATGGGAGCTTTAATTCCTCTTTAATTTAGAATAAAAGTTAAATCCTCTTTAAACTGACCTTGTAAACGCTTAATTCTTAATGCGAATTCCAAATTAAACTTAAATCCGAATTGGGTGGCTGGTTTATTCCGATTTTAATTTCGAATTAAATGATTCCTCTTTCTTGTAAACACTTAATTCCGCTTTAAGTTAATTCCGTTCGTTCTGCGTATTGTCACGATGACACACTGGTGACAACATAGTCCAGGATGGCCGCCCGGACTCCAGCCGAGACTATTTATTTAATAAGACCCTTAAAAGACATGGATATAATGAAAACAGTGGATGGACAGAAGAATAAACATGCAGACATTCACACTGACACGCAGACATATCTGCAAACAGAACAGGCTTCATCAGGGCATGAAGCACCAGAGCTTCCCTAATGATGCGCGGATCATTATAAAGTTCTTTTTTCACTCAACGTCCTGTAGAGTGGAGGTAAAACAGCTGTTACACTAACAGCTGACTTTGATTGACCAAAGTACATACTTCTATCTGGTAGAAATGGTGTATTTTCTGGAAGCCAATACTTTTGTCCATGACTGTACATTAGAGATGTAACGATTCACTTAACTCCCGATATGATTCGATTCATGATACTGTGTTCACGATTCTCTCACGATTTATTTTACAAAATGTGACTGTAGAAAAATGATGACTGAAAAATATTCCTTTATTTTTTGGGGGAAAAAAACTATACTGTTTTCCTTTTATTTTTCATTGTCAAAAGAATCCCTTGATAAACTATTCAAAATGCAATTTAACTAAAAAATAAATCTTGAATGAAATAAATAAAGGAATAATTCAAATGAAGAAAAGCCTATTAATTTAAATTCTGGTTCTATAGTAAACAATGCAGAACTGCATAATAGTTCTTTTTAAAAGTGCAACTGAAAATGTATTTTGTGCCTTAACAATTGGACTTAAAAAAAAAAATTTCACTGTATTAAGGTCAGATATTTGTTTGGACCAGCAGAGGGCGCTGGTAACCCAGTGGTCGGTTGGCATGCAGATATGTTGCAGTGAAGAAGAAATGTGACTTTTACAGATAGTCACGTAATATTACAGATATTTTTTCGGTGCTAAAGGGGTAAGGAATCATTTATGAACATGTTTAAAAGTAGAAGGTGGCCAGAAAGAATGTGGTAGTAGATTCCGCCTGCCGCCAACACTGCTGGTTAAAAAAAGTATTGCGATTCAATCGTTACATCCCTACTGTACATATTAGGTTCGGTCTTTCAAACTTTCCTCACTTTTTCTTTTTGCCATTGCAGACCCATAGTCAATTACCTCTGGTTTGAAAACAAACTGTCTGTGCTGCATTTACGGGTGGAGCGACTCGTGTAGTGCCTGTGGGCCTGCAGATGTTCTCTGCTCCGTGTTAGTCCATCCATTTTGTTATTCCATCCCCTCTCTCTCTGTCTTTTTCAAGTCTATTCTCTCCATCCCTCCCTCATTTGGATTTGACTTCCCTCGTGTATCTCTAATCTTTCCATAATTTTTTCCCAGCCCCCCATCCTTCCTCTGAGGCTCTTGTTATCGCTTTTCTCTCCTTTTTCCTCTTGCTCCTGACAAGTACAATTCTTCACTCTCCTCCTAGCTCGGCTGGCCAGCATTATAGGCTCCCGTTCTGTTGTTTTGGCTTCTCACTCCCACACTGACACAGGCGTACACACCTTGTCCTGGATGATATCATTATTTGCCCATTAGAAGAGGCAAGGTTTGGATAGAGTTGCATTTCAAAACAAATCTGGGAAAAAAGTGCACAATTGCATGACCCACTGGTGATAGATGCACACACACACATCCTCTCTCTCACACACACTTAGTTTACTGTGGCAGACTTTTTCTGGCAGCAGCATTGAGTCATGCAGGGCCACTTGCTGGGAGCTGTGTGTTCGTGAAAATGGAGGTGGTGAGAGCAGCAGGGAGAGGTTTGGGTGTTAGCTGGGAAGGTGTTTGGAGTCTTATTTCACATTAATCAGATTGTCTTTGCTGTATTTGTTACAACATTAATCGCAAGACAGTAGAAAGTAGGTTAATCTAGTTAGGTATAATGTTTTCATACCCTGTGCTTCCAAGCTCCTGGATTTTCACAGAAATCTAGTACCGCATGAGAATTAGGCTCTCAGACTTTCAGTGATGCGCTGATATTTTTTTTTCCCAATAGCATAAGTAGGTCAGGTTTTTAGACAATGGGCTTATTTTAGAAGCTTATTTCCAGACAGTGTACCTCAGCAGGGTCATATTATACTTGATACATTGCTGCTACAGCATCACAATGTTTCTACAACAAACAAACAATTCACAGCAAAGACAAACCATGTCAAGAGAATCGTCATTCATTTTTGTCACCTCTCCTTTTCTTTCCACCTCATTATGCATTTTTTCACTCTAGGCAAATGTTTTTAACAGGTAATCATTTGATTTTTTTTCTTTTCCAAAGTCTGCGAAATGTCACAAGACCACATTGAAGCAGCTTTACATGCCAACACCTTTAATACAGTATGATCGAGTGTAGTAAGGAAACGCTTTTAGTCCCACCAGTCCAGGATTTGATTCCGCTGGCTTCTTCTCATCCAAACACGTAGAAAAGCTCACACATCATAGGTAGCTCTGACATTTCTGAAAATAAGATTTCCTATTTTACCCTGCCTGTGAGTCACCGAGGGAGAGTTGGATGAGGGTGATTCATCAGCAGAGATTGATAATGAGTGCAGCACTCTTGATGTCGGCATGCATCAAGGAAAATATATTTAGGCTGTCTGGCTGGTACCGAAGGACTAGAATGAGACAAAAAAAAACAACGTTTCGGTCGGGATTTTAGCAGTGAGACTGTAAACGAGGAGGATGCAGGAAGAGGGATGACTTGTGAAAGAGCAGTGACAGTTGTTAACTTTGCCGTGAATGCATGTGAAAAATGGACTCTTCTTCAGAGCGAGGAAACAATAAAAACCATAGACAAGATTAAGTGCACAGAGGAATGCAGTGTCATTCTGCTTTTTTTTATGTTTAGGATTGTATTTCAAGTAACTCAAGATTGAGCTTTTGTTTCACATTCATTCAACGTTAATGGCCTCTATGGAGATTTCAACAGCCCATTTAAGTCTTTCAAGTTTTTTTCTGTAAACAGTCTTTCTGTGAATGCAGTGCATCATTTATTCTACTCAGAAACTCAATCTCACAGCTCTTTAGGCAGTACAGCAGGAGAGTGCATGGTTGAGTTTTTCACCCTGTATCTTTGTACACACACTAGTATAAAAACTGGTATCACATCATATGTAAAGCCTTTCGATGAATGCTGCATATTTGTCCACCTACATGTCATCTGAACCAGGGGCTCTCAACCTTGGGGTCAGGACCCCATTTGGAGTTGTGAGACACTGGGAGGGGGTCGCCAGATGCCGTAAAGGAACAATTTTTTTTTTTACAATTTGAGCCAATTTTTGCTTATTTTTACAATTGTTTTGCAACTACACCAAACTTGCCTAATTTTAAACTATTTTCATCACTTTTTCTTGCCATATTTTTGCTCCTTTTAATGCGTTCTCGCTACATTATTCCCATTTCTGCCATTTCTCCATCAAATTTCAGTGGCCATTTTCTAAATCCCGCACTCAGTCTCGTGAGAGTTCATCTCACGCTCCACCAAGCAGCAGCTACGCCTCTCCCATCAGCCATCATAAATCCGTTCCTGCTGCTGAGGCACACCAAACTTCCACAGCCTCCAGAGGGCGCAATTTGACACAGAGCCAAAAACAAACCACATATTTGGACTCGGGGGAATAAAACGCGTCCGCTGGTGCTACATTTTCAATTAAACTATTTTTGCACCGCAATTGTGTGTTTCGCCTCTAGTGGGCGCAGCTCTGACTCTACTTGGGAGAAATACACATATTCAGACCTTTCCGCTCAAACTAATAACTCAAATTTATTTCTGCTTTTCACAGACTTTAAACATCCATGATCACTTTTTGTGCTTCATTAAAATATGTTTGTTAGATATATTATTATGAATATTAATGTACTTGTGTTACATATATTATCAATATGAATGTGCATTGATTCAACTAAATATATTACCCTTACCAAATCCAACTACAAGCAAACCACACAAAAATTATGTTAATCATGCCAGACAGCATTCTACAGAGGAGTACTAAGAGACCAAGCGCCCATACTACTAGATAAGTCATTACATTTTCAACTGGAAAGAGATAAACTGATGATGACGCTCAATTATTGGTCATCATTATCATGGATACCAGATTTCAATTTGTAAATGCATCAAAAACAAAAACTAGGTGAGAACATACATCATGCTAAGAAAAGTGCTACAAAATAAGGAGAAGAAAAGCCCCAACTACACTAATATAATACACCAAAAGCCACCATATAGCCAAATTTGCAAATTTTTCCGAAGGGGCATTGCCGCACTGTTTTTTGCCGCAAATTTTAGCCTTCTCCTTTTTTTTTTTTAGCCTATTACTTTTTTTTTTGGGACATTACTGTATGTTGACCCATTATTGTCACATTTAACCTCTTTCAATCATACTGTATTTCATGCTTCTTTTTTTTTTGGAAATTTAACCACATTGATGATTTGTTCTGCCCAATAATTTGCCAGTTTAAACTAATTGTTCCAATATTGACACTTTGAACCCTTGTTTAACACTTTTTCTGTCTGTTTCAGGCCACTATAATTTGCAACTTGTTTTAACCCATTTTATTTCTGATTAAAACAAGGAATTACATCTTTAAGATGACTATGCACTATGGCTCCAATAATAATGAAGTTCCTGGATAACAGTGGATATTTTTCAGATAAATAAATAATTGTGGTTATCACAGATTTATAGAACAATGGACCATCATTTTACTGACTTTATGGATGGACCCTAAAAAGCACTCCCCTTGATTCCCCTTTATAGATGGCCCTGTCTCCACATGACTGTTTTTCAGTGTTCATGTCTGTGTTCAACCACCTTCAGCTACAGTGAGGGTCCCCAGTTTCTGGCACCTTTATTTTGGGGGGTCGTGGACTGAAAAGGTTGAGAACCCCAGATCTAATCAAACCAGTCACAATCTGCATTTTCACAGGACTTCATCCCTGTCTCTATTCCATCGTCTGTACAGGGTGAAGTAGTTAAAGCCTTTGCTTACCATGCTTTTTATCCTGGAAAACCATATCCAAAATCATATACAAAATTATTTTAATATATATTAATACAATTTTGTATCGTGGTTTTTACCCAACAGAATAAAAGGAGAGCTCATGTCTGAATAAGATTGCCTAGATAAATAATGGTTTAATTAAATTTAATAAATAGTTTAAACCAGCAGGTACCTCTTCTGCTCAGTATCTTGCCTGCAAGCAGCTGATGTGCTTGTATGATCCTTTTTAAATAATGACCCAGTGGCTGTGGGCTTTATAAGGAACCTGTGGTGAATTTCAATTGCTTGCTTTATCAAAGGATCATTTATAATACTAGAGGTTTTGTTGCATTATTTTCTTTAAAAGTCCTTTTAGAGCAGCCTGTCATTTCATCAGACGTGACAGTGGTAGTGGTTAAATCCTGTGACCTCACACAGTGGTGGTCCTGGTCATTCCGATGTCTGAAGTTCGCATTTACTCTAATATTTTGGCTATCTTGGTGACCAGAACCAGCATGTAGTCACAGATTGTGTCACACCTCTCACTACGACTCTGATGGGCAACATAGGGGCGAGCATGTCTGACAATTTATTTTATTTATTTATTTATTCAGTTTATTTCCGACATGGTTGCATTCACAGAAGTTTTGTTATTCCTTTTTTTTTTTTTTTTTTTTTGTACATGCCGAAAAAGGAGACGAGGGAAGCAGTTGGCTTATCCAAGTCCCGTCCCCTGTTTTGTACACAGAAAATTTACATCAAAGCTGGTCTCTTGTAGTGATACAGGTTAGAAATAGCAACGCTAAATAAGTCTGTCAATCCTCCTGAAAAAGAAAAGTTGCATAGTGTGACCCCCTTAAAGGACATCATGTTGTTTTTGGTTTTAATCTTTTTGTAAGTTTAACTTTAACCAGACCCGTCACTGTATTTACAAGTTTGGATTGAAAGCTTTTATATGTACTTATTTAAAGATCTGGGCTTAAGAAAACACCTATTTCAATTAATTCTAATGTAATGTTCCTGGCTATATACTACTGTATATTGGGACAGTTTTTTTTATTCTTTTGGGACATTTTTAAGTATTCACAGTGGGCACACTAGTCATACTCAACCGCCCCATACATATGGTGAGCCTGTATGATAACATGCCTGTATGATAATGACCTGTAAGCAGATGTGCCTCTGTGAACCTTTAACAACTTTAATCATCTAGTGTTAGCATTAGCCTAACGTTAGCAATAGCCTAGCAATCACATTAGCTTAGCATTCAAAGTTGGAAGCTAAGTAAACAGAAAGCTCAAAGTGGATGGGGAAATGTGTGTGTGTGTGTGTGTGTGTGTGTGTGTGTGTGTGTGTGTGTGTGTGTGTGTGTGTGTGTGTGTGTGTGTGTGTGTGTGTGTGTGTGTGGAGCAAATATCTCCCAGACGCGGTGCGAGTATTAGTCAACGGGTTCCAAATACCCCGAGTGTGTGTATCTGTTATTTTGGAGTAATTTGGTAATTTCAAAATGTTTATTTTAATTTTATTTCACTTCTGGACGGCTTCAAAATGAAACCTATTCAACTTTTGACCTCAGGGTGTGAGGGGGCGCTAGCGCACCATCTATATTTATTTCACTGCACAGCTCCTCACACGAGCAAGAGTCACGTGTGCAGCCAGAGCCAATCGCTGCGCGCACAGCCAAGCAGACACGGACTGTAAACACACGAGTAAGAGAGGAGAAGATAGTTTTATACCGGAGAGGGGAGAGGAGCGTCTGAGCAGCCGTGTTTGCATAAACTAGCAAAGCTCTTAATTGTCACTTATTGGGCCTGATGTGAGTCACTGATGTTCGTGTGTGTGTCAGCCACTGCCGACTCCACTTCCTCCTGTGCCATGCTATCGTTAGCTTCTCAAACACAGTAGCTCTCTGAATAGGTAATTTGAAACCGTCAGCCACTGGTGAGTCTTTTGCAGACACGTTTCCCATTGTTTAAACCATATAACTGTTGTTCAATAACGCGCTGTTTCACTAGAGTCGGTATTGACCTCAACCTGTTCAATACTTCATCTGGAAAACTGCAGATTCTCTGCGGTGTCGTGCATGGAAGCTAAGCTCTGACCACTCGGTTCGAAGGTAAACAATGATTTTTGTTTTTGTTTTTAAAAGACAGCCGAATTGTAGGTAATACTTTAATTTACTCACTCACTCATGTAGTTTGGAGCATTATGTTTTGTTTTGCGCAGTTTAGTTGTCTTTCTGATTGGCGCTACAATCACTATGGCGTTTGGTTTTCAGCGTCTCCAACACACATGGTATTTATTTATTTAAATATACTAATACTAAATGAGTACTGAAACAACTGAAAGTATAAAAAATACACAGGACTCCTAAAAACATACATTACAGAAAAATAAAACAAAAATATGAAAATGACTCAAATACACATAACTAAATATTTATACAAAAAATAACATAAAATGACAACAGAAAGATACACAAATACACATTTTGACTCCAAAAAACATATATTACAGAAAAATACACCAAACAAAAAAATATAAAAGTGAATTAAAAAAAACAACAACAAACACATTTATCATGTTCATGTCCCATAGAATTAAACCGGGGAAATCGCACACGCTGTTTTATTTTGCACCCGCAAATAAACCCTTTATAACACTACAGAGCACAGAGTATGTACACCTCTTTGTACAGCCAACCTTCAAACACATACTCATTTGGACATATTTAACTCTACTTAAGCTCCCACATGAATGCGGACTTCTGACGGGCACTGTATCTATTTCACTGCACAGCTCTCTTCCTGTGCGTGCCAGCTGAGTTTGGCCCTGATCTCGCGCCTGTGGACTTCTCTTTTGAGGAAAAATATTTTTTTTACTGTTCCTTATTTGGTGATGTCGTTTCAAAACGTGAGTTTGACCGTACGCTATTTAGCGATTGACGGCAATAGCTGCTGTGTTGAAAGCTACAAATTTCTCTGCAGCGTGTGTGAGAGAAAAAAACATATATTACAGAAAGATACACCAAATGACAACAAATATGAAAATGACTCAAAATACACTAAACTAAATACAGTAAAATGACAACAGAAATGCACAACACTACACCAAAAAACAAACTAAAATACACAAAATTACTCCAGAATCACACTACAATGGCAACAAAAAACAATAATTATACAAAAAATTCACAAAAAGACAATAGAAAGATAAAAAAAAATACACATAATGATGACTTAAAAAACATTCATTACAGAAAAATACAAAAAAATATGAAAATGGCTCAAAATACACAAAACTAAATATTTATACTAAAAATACATAAAACTAAATATTTACACAAAAAATACACAAAATGACTTCTGAATCACACTACAATGGCAACAAAACAATAATTGTACAAAAAATGCACAAAAACAGAACAGAAAGATACAAAAATACACGAGCCCAAAAAACATACATTACAAAAAAAAATTAAATAAAAAAAACTGCAAAAATTCATGCACAAAAAGACAACAGAAAGATACATAAATACACATGACTCCAAAAAACATATGTTACAGGAAAATACACCAAACAAAAAAATATAAAAGTGATGATGAAGTCATGCACATGTCCCATAGAATTAAACCAGGAAAATTGGACCCGCAAATATACCCCTTATACTCCAACATGAATGCATACTTCCGACGGGCACTGTACGAGTAGTTTAAAAAGTTAAAATTGAGTTATTCAGTGTTCTTTTTCTCCCCATTCATTTTTTGAGACTTTTTTTTGCGCAGCTTTTTGCAATTTATTCTGCGAAAAATTCACGAATCGCTTAGAAAAGATAAAGCACACAATTTGTGGCTGAGCCACACGTTTTGATGTATAATTTGCGTGGGTTTTCTCAAAGTCCTAGGAGGAGTTATGCGGCAAAGTTTTGGCGGACGATGAATAATAATATCTGAAAAGATACGCATGGAAGAGCTATAGTGCCTCAAGCCCCTAATAATGGAGTGGAGCAAGTGGCTCGAGGCGTAACCCGAGCCCCTAACAAGCACCCAAACCACAGGAGGCTGTAATCACAGGGGGCTGAGTAAGCTTCATTCACAATAATTTGGAATCTCATCTCAAAGAAATAGGTGTCAAGTTCTTTGTGTAGGAATTCTTTGGGGAATGTCAAGTTGATCCATATCTGTTCTTTTGTAGCTTCTTTTAGTGCTTTCTTCTTTAGAGAGCACTAATTGCCACAGAAAAGGCATCTTGTAAAGTGTGTGCCTGCTCTTTGTTCTCCCATGGGCTTTAGCTGTCAATGCTAAAGTTTACAGCCTGTCAGAGGAGCAGTTTGGCTTTAAATTGAGCTCCAGGCACCGAGAGTTAAAAATGTGAAAATAGATAAAATTCTGACGACCAAAATATTTTCTTCACCTATGACCTTGAGCTGGGTCACCTTTGACTCTTACTGTGTGTTTTGGGGTGCAGTGTTTTTATGAATCCAGAACAAGTTTTCACATGTCTTTGATAACAGCTAACCTAATGTATCTATATTCATTACATTAGCCTTTCCGTCATCACTGTGAAAATATTCAAGAGCTGATGCGGCCCTCGGTCAAATTTAATGCCTGCCCCCAAAGTAAATGTTAGGAATGAAAGACAAAAACACAAGAATACGTTAAAGAATACTAAGAATTACAACATTGCAGGAAAATACAGTAAAAGACAAGAGAAAAACACAGAAAATACTCCAAAAACACACAAAACTACTACAATAATAGTAAAACACGAAATTACTCGAAATTAACACATAAAGACAAGAAAAACACGAAAAATGACTCTGCAAACCCACAGTACCAACAACCAAGCAAAACGACAACAGAAATACACAAAATTTACTCCAAAAAATGCAAAATGGCAGCACCTCACAGCGAGCAAGACAACAACAGACACAGAATGACAGAAAAACACAAAATTACAAGAAAAAACCTTTTGTTCTTTCCTGCATTAAGGCACAGATTGCTCATTATTCTAAATGCTGACATGATTGTTGATCATGTGGCCCTCGGATCAAATAAACACATTTTCGTGGCCCCGCTGTGATGAAAGTTTTACCTCTGTTTTACTACAATAAGTGCTGTTTTATTGCGTAACACTAAGGCGAAGCCCCAAAGATGGTCCAGCAGCAAATTTCCTGTCAAAAATAAATGGTGTTGGAGTTTAACCTTTCTGTCTTTATTATTTCACCTGGAAGAAGGTAAAGCTGTGTGGGAATTCTCTTTTATTTGTTTCTGACGTATTTCTCTCTGAGGTGTTCTTACTGCAGAACAAAAAAAAGAAAACTTCCTAAATGCAGCAGGTGTAAAAACCAGTGTGTTCATGAGATAAAAGGTTGGTATAAAAGTCATACGGTGTGTCTTCCACTCCAATCACTACTCTAATCAGCGATTGACATTTACACCAGTCTGTTGGCGTAAAACAATCCACTTATCACTGATGTACTAATAGGTGTTGATGTTAACATAATCCCATGTCTTTATAAATGTGATTACACAAACCTGGTGGCAATAATGAGTTTTTACTGACTATTTTATGCAGACATTAAATTAAGTGAACAAAGCCTCCGATCTGGACTGCAGGATGAATTAGGAATACTTATTTATAGGGTCTGTTCGTTCATTTGTGACTCTCGATTCAAAGTTTGTACAAGTATAAAAATAACTCCATGGTTTATTGTGGCCTAGATGTTTTATATACACCACTGTTTCTCAAATGGGGGTACGCGATGACACAACGGGAGGCACTTGAGAGAAAGAGAGGAAAATTAACGAATGAAAGCATTAAAAATATGGGGTTTGATGTTTATTTTTAGTTGAAAATTATGATCGTACTAAATATTACCAGAAACTTACAAAATGACAACAAAAATACACAAAATAAAATAGTTATCCTGGATAATAAAAGAACAAACAACAAAATACACAAAATGACATAAAAAAAACACACACACAGAGAAAAATACTATTACCATCAACAGACAAAACAACAACAAAGACATACTAAGTGAGAGAAAAATACACATCACTACCAAATACACAAAAATAACAGAGAAACCTACAAAATGACAACAAAAAAACATAAAATAAGAGAAAAATATACTGAATATTAAAAAGAAGAGACAAACATCAAAATACACAAAATGACACCAAAAACACATTAAATGATGATAGAAATGATCTTGATTAGAGCATGAACTGAAAATACAAGGGTCAGTCTTTGTCCTACATCAGGAGGGAGATGACAGTAAAAGATAAAAACATCTATTCAGGAGGCACTAAATACTGTTTCATTCACTCTTTTACAAAATAAGATTCTTTGAAACGTGTGTTATCACTCATTCTTTTTATCATTATGTTCTATAGTTGTTTTTTCACAGAATTTTGAGCCAAATGTTGTAGTTGAACAAAACAACAACAACAACCTTCTAATGGAGAGAGTTTTCTTGTTCTCAGGTGACTCCTTCATCAAAGATTGTGGGGGATCTGGCACAGTTCATGGTACAGAACGACCTGACAAGGGCTGAGGTGGAGGAGAGGGCAGACGAGCTGTCGTTCCCGCTCTCTGTGGTGGAGTTCCTGCAGGGATACATCGGGATCCCACACGGAGGATTCCCAGAGCCATTAAGATCAAAGGTACCTGTGATCATGTTACATACATATGTGAATATCTGTCATATTTTGCCACAGTTCCAACATTTTACTAGACTATGGGGGAGACGATTTCACAGAGAATTAATTTCTGTCATGTACAGGCTTATAGCCGACAGCTGCAAGTTCATAAGCCAAGGCCTGATATTGCTTTGTCTTATCTCTTTATTCTTCACCCCCAACTAATACTCTCATCTTCACTCTTGTCATCTGCACACAGCAAGGTGCATCAGCAGCGCCATGCTCCCATTTTAAGGACTGTCAAATGTATTTTTTGCTTATTTTTAGACTTCTGGCAGGATTTTTCCTTGTCGTCATTTGCATTGCTGGAGCTGGCTCTTGAAATGTGAGCACGCCTGCATTTCTCTGAAGGTCACCTACTGTCCAACACTGTAAACTGAACACTGAGTCATTTCATTAATGCTTAAGACGTTTTCCCTGTCACAGTCAAAGTTTGTTTTTCAGCTTTGAAAAGTCATTTATAAATGTGTTCACCTGGCACCTCAGTCAGTGCTTCTCATCTTTGTTTACCTCTCTCTAGAAGTAACCCCTGCTGTCACTGTCCTTTCTCTTTCCCTCACTTTTTTTCCCTAACACAGCGTGATCAGAAATGCCCTGTAGCGTTGCAAACGGGCCTTCACTTGCTGCCAATGTAATTTTATCAGTTTTGTAGTACACAGTCCAGACTTGTCTGCTGTGTATTTCCATGGAGCTGTTACTCCAGGTCAAAAATAGATTGATTGGACTGAAGGATTTTGCCACTGTGGGGTCTGTAAAGGCATCACTCACTCCTATCATTCAGTGAACACACAGTGAAGACACACTACGCGTGTACGTCTACTTGATCAGGACTCGTTTGTGAAACTATCCTGAAATCCATCAGAACAGACAGATATTATCAATCTTTTCCTTCCCTTGAAGCAGCATATGCTCAGTTTTCAGTGACGACTGGATAAACAGAGACTTTTAAAAAGTTGGATGAATTATTACTATAAGAATAGCTCAAATATTGACTCAGACTTGATTTTATTCTTTTGTGTGTGAATAATCGAATGGGTGAAGGTAAAATAATGATAAACCTTGGGATTTTTTTTCAGTTTCTGAAAGTTCTTTATTTATTCACTGATGTCAAAAAAGCCATAAAATCAGGTAAAAGTAATGAAGGCAAATTGATCTGTTCAGTTCAAACTAAATGATCTCAAACTAGACTACTGGCTTAGCAATGAGCCAACTGAACTGGTCCATTGTAAGAAATTAAACAGATGATCACTTGTTTGGTATTGATTCCATGCTATGCATTTCCATGTGTTGAAGTGCCCTTGGGCAAGACATTAAACCTTTAACCACTCTTAATTAGTGAGGATGTAGAACTTCCTCACTATTGTTTTCTGTGTACTTTATTATTAATATAGAATAGATTTTTGTCTGCGATCTCGTCTCACAATTTTAGTTCAGTTTTACCAACATGGCGCCCCAGAGAACAGAGAACTAAAGACGGTTAAATTATTGATTTATTGGCAAAATGAAATTTAAATTCAAACCTATTAGAACAGTGAACACAGCCTTCCCTGCTGTTAGATATTATCACAATTTACTGTAATAATAATACCGACTCCAAGGGGTTGAGCTCATGCACATCACGTTTGTCTAGTTAAAGATTAGCACATTGCATGGCCACATTTTTTCAATTACATTTTTTTTACACATACATAATAACATATTGACATTGTTATGACAGAGGTGTAAAGAGTACTGATATATTTTACTCAAGTAGAAGTACTGTTACATGAATGAAATTGTACTCAAGTACAAGTAAGTCATACATAAAATACTCATGTAAAAGAAAAAAATTGCTCAATTAGAGCAACGGTTCCCTTGCTTAAAGTAAACATTATTTACTTGCACAATTGGAACTTCATTTGTTTTCCATAAATGCATGTGTATAATATATATATATATGTATATATATGTATATATTAGATAAAATAACAGGAATTAATTCAATGCAAAGTAAAGTAATTCTCAGGCTCTAAGTACAACTACATTTATGAACTTTAAAACTAATAAAATAACCTCTATTCAATGCTGTTTTGGTTTGTTTGTTGATCATTTTAAAACAAAAAACATAATAATTTACTCAGTAACGATTGGGTGTAGAAATGTAACGAATTACATGACTTCTTTTAAAACGTACTCAAAAGTACAAGTACCCATATAACCTCTGGAATATAGCATATACAATATACAATTTATGCATATATACACTACACGTATATACAAATTTGCATTATGGAAATGGCCAATACAAAACGGATAAAGAAAAAAACAAAGCAAATATTAGTAATTGTAAAAAAGACAATTAATACCCCAGCTAGGCTTATTTCTTTAATCATTATAATCATTATATTATTATTATCATTATCATTATTGTTACCTTGTCATAAATTTGCATTGCAATGTTAACGTCTCTGTTTTTTTTTTTTATTGCGTTTTTGTTCTTACTAGCAGGTAGTATGATAAATTAATGTTTTTTTTTAATGTTAAATACTTTAACTTTAGGTTCTGTTTTAGCCCATTTAGATTTATGAATAGAATATCTGCTGTATTTATTAATCAGGTTGTGTGTTGTGTGTTTAAAGTTTGATTTTAATCAAAATCCTTTATACACCGTGGTCCTCGAAAATAAGAAGAGAAAAAGAAAGAAGAAACATAATAGTACATTATTTCACTCAGAAACTGCCGTGTTACACTTAAACAATAAAAGCGTTAGGCTTCAACCCATCCTCAGAGGACATGGTGTTCATTAACAGGGACTACAGTAGGCATGGCATCTTTGAAGGATCTGCACCCACACACATAAATGAGCCTGCTTTCTTTGAACTCTCAGCTTTGTGGCTAATAGCACTGTACGCTTCTTCTTTATCTTGGAAAAAATCCACAAGACACACGCACATACACACACAGGTGCATGGATATAATAAAAATACAGGCTTAGCACACATGTACCACTGTGTATCTCTATAAATGTGAGGCTACCGTCACATAAAGAGTAAATAAGTGTGGAAAGCATTTAGCGTACAGTGGAGTACTACACAAAAGGCTTTGCCATTAGCTCCCTCAGTTAGCGTTTTAGGCCAAACCACTTCTAAAGCAGTGACTAAAGGCTGCTTCTGAGCCTGCATTCATTCTCTGTTTACATCACTAAAGACATCAGAGAGAATACAAATAAAACGGGCACGGTGCCCTCTTTCAGCAGCCTTAACGTCCTAACATAATCTCTCCACCCCCAGACATTATTTTTAGCCTCAGATCAATCGTATGAACAGGTTTGTGTCTGTGCAAAAAAAAATCTGCGCGGACAGATGAAATGTCATATCAATAGTTTTGAGCAGGCTCCGCTTTTTTTCTGCAGCATCATTTTTTTTTTTTTTTTTGTCCTCTTTGATTTACTATGCCGAGGAATTTCTGTCATTTTTCTCACTGCACATTGAATTATTATTTTGTGAGCAGAATCATCTGTCACTTCCATGATCATCAAGCTCAATCCATAAAGAAACAACAGTAAGAGGGGAAAAAACAACATCTGCAGCCATTAGAAACAAAGCAGTGAGCAGCGTCCTTAGGCTGCCTTTGAATTCCTTCAGTTTGAAAGGGTTGTGCTAATAGTACTCTACAGTGTGAGGGCAATACAAGGAACTGCAACAAAAACAATACAAAATACTTAAAGTCTCACATCTCTGACCGTGTTACTTAACCTGAGCTGTTTACTAATGTAATACTAAAATATCTCATGGTGCAAGGTAACTCATCCCTGTATGTATCTATGTAATTATTCTTTTCAGTGGCTCTCCGTAACGTTTAAGTGGATATGACTGGGTTATCAAAAGCAGGGGTTCTCAACCTTAGGGTCAGCACCCCATTTGTGGTTGCCAGATGCCTTCAAGAAACTAAGAATGTCTTTTGAACAATTTGAGCCCATTTTTGCCTATTTATATGGATTTTCTGCAACTACACCAAACTTGCCATATTTTAACCTCCGATTCTGACACTTCTAAATCAAATTTCAATGCCTTTCCTGCACATTTTTTTCCACTTTCAAGACATTTTTGGCACTTATAAACCCTTTACACCACTTTTCCCACTTAATGTCACATATCTTGTCCCGTTATTGTCACTTGTAGCCTCTTTTCACCATATTTCATGCTTATTTTTGCCAATTTTACCACGTGTCATGGCCATTATTTGCTAGTTTAAACTAATTGTTCTTACTTTTAAAAATGACATTACCCCAAATCCTGCTGTCATTTTTGCCACTTTAGAGCCAATATTGACACTTTAAACCATTTTTACCACTTTCTGGTTTTGGCCACTCTAATTTGCAACTTTTAACCAATATATCAGAATCAGAATCAGAATCAGATCAGAAAATCAGAATCAGAAATGTTTTATTTGCCATGTACAGTTTTGAGGACAGTACAAGGAATTTGACTTGGTGGTTGGTGCACAAAACAAGCAACAAAAAGAAATAAAAGAAATAAAAACAGAACAACAAAGCACAACCCAGCAACAATAATAATAATAATAATGATAAATATAAAGGATGAGGGATAAATAAAGGATAGATAGAGAATAAAGGATAAATAGGATAAATATAAATATAAATATATATATACAGTGCAGCAGGTATCAAGCTGGTGGAGGTGGTGATCGGGTGGGGGGGGGGGGGGGGGGGTTCAGTGGGTGACTTGGGGTGTGTTCATGTGGATGGTGGCAGAGGGAAAGAAGCTGTTTTTGTGTCTGGAGGTTCTGGTCCTGATGGACCGAAACCTCCTACCAGAAGGGAGAGATTGAAACAGTTTATGACCGGGGTGGGAGGGGTCGGCCACAATCTTTCCTGCACGCCTCAAAATCCTGGAGGCGTACAGGTCCTGGAGGGAGGGCAGATTGCAGCCGATGACCTTCTCTGCAGAGTGGATGATACGCTGCAGTCTGGCCTTGTCCTTGGCCGTAGCTGCAGCGTACCAGATGGTGATGGAGGAGCAGAGGATGGACTGGATGATGGAGCTGTAGAAGTTCACCATCATCTTTGTTGGCAGACTGAACTTCTTCAGCTGCCGCAAAAAGTACATCCTCTGCTGAGCTTTTTTGATATGTGTTTGTAAAATCCCATTTCACCACCTTTTCCACCATTTGTGGTCACTTTTAACCCATTTTATTTCTGATTAAAACAAGGATTTAGATCTTTAAGATGACTACGATGGGCAAATAATAATAATAATAATAATAATAAACTTCCTGGATTACAGTTGATATTAGTCAGATAATCTAATAAGTATGGTTATCACAGATTCATTGAACAATGGACCATCATTTTACTGACTTTATGGATAGACCCCAAAAATCTCTCCCCTTTATTCCCTCTTATAGATGACCCTGTCTCCTAATGACTGTTCTTCAATGTTCATGTCTGTGTTCAACCACCTTTATGTACAGTGGGGGTCCCCGGTCTCTGGCAACTTTATTTTGGTGGTCACGGGCTGAAAAAGGTTGAGAACCCCTGGTCTGGAGGGAGATGATTAATGCAGAACTATCAGTAAAAGAGCATCTGTAATCCAAATCAATAAGGTCTAATCGAAAGGAAGATAACATCAGGTGCTGAGTACAACAACGATTAGTCGTCTTTATCTAAGTCGCCTTAAGAACTTGCCCAAAACACTTAAAAGCTACTATCTAGGTGCTAGCTTATCACATCAGTCTCAGCTTAGCATCCTAGATGCATATGTTTTCAGCTTCTAAGTAAATCTACAGGAACTTGTAGAGCAAAACAAAGCAGGTGTGGTTGCTGCACGAGTGCACTGCACACTCTCCTCCTGTTGAAAGACTGATAGTCACTGCAGAACTTTTCCTCTACTGCGCGTTTTAAAATAACTGCCGGAATACTGTTTCTTTTTTATTTCAAGCCTCCTTCATGCCTCTTTTTTTATGTGTCTGAAAAGCTCACGTTTCTCGGGTCTTGCTCCTTGACAAGTTGCAGCTTTTATCCACATCTGCAGCTGCGAAAAATGAGAAGGTTTTAGCACCGCTTTAACCTCTTCAGAATGCTGTGGAGTTTTGAGTGGGAACACGGATATAAAGCTGCATTCGCTTGGAACAAGAACTTCAAGAAAATACTTTTACTTTCTGCCATTGTTGTGCTCTCAGTTACCTTTGATTCACCCTTCACTGGTTTCCTCCTGCAGCATCATGCACACCTGATATTTACCTGTTAAACTCCATTCTCAGGTGCTGAAGTCACTTCCTCGTGTTGAAGGCCGCCCTGGTGCCTCTCTGCCACCCATGGACTTCAAGGTGCTGGAGGAGAGTCTGCGAGCTGCACATGGAGAGGAAATCACGCCTGAGGATGTCATGTCTGCAGCCATGTACCCTAAGGTCTTCCAGGAGTACAAGGAATTCACTGGTTGGTGAAAAATGTTGCTGATATTTTAGAAAGATATATGTATATATATTAGAAATATTTTAAGTGTTTCATCGAACATCTAAAATCATCATTCATCATTCTTATTGGGATTATTGCTTAAACTTAAAGCTATAATACATTGATGGTATTTCTTCTAAAAAGTGTGAACATTTTCTCACCAAAAAATGGTGAAAGTAAAAATTGCTGTTGACTCCCTCACAAACAATGGGTTTGTTGACAAATGGTCATGTGACTTGAACTTCGGAAAAATTGTGTGTTGCATTGCGAGCGAATGTTCCAAGTTACATTTTTGATATTTAACACACGTTTTTCCTCTATTACAGTGATTTTGTGTGTGTGTTTTTTTTTTTTGCCTGATAAGTAGAACGGTGATTCGCTTGATGCCATTTTTGTTCTGGTTTGTTTATGGTGTTCCTCATGATATGGCGTCTCTCCAAGAGACATTAAGTTCATATCATACCCGGGTGTTTACGTGGAAAGCTAAAATATTAACTTCTGCCATTATTTTGGCACAACTTTCAATCCGTAAAAACACTAGAAATGTCACTTTGGGATCACTGGCATCAGTAGTGAATGAGAACAACTTTTCCCCTGCAGCTTTAAAACGAGCAGTAGCAAAACAAAAGTTTTCCAAATTAGATAGATCTTTTTAATTTCCATTTTTGGTGTTCTGAAGCAATAATTGGAGTAATCAACACCCATGCTGTGGTATTTTGAATCCTACTTGTTGCTCTGGTGGTGATAATAACGTATCAGTGATGTGATGCAGTCATTAGCATCTTTTTTACAAAAAAAAACTGCACACATCTTTACAGATAAAGAACATAGTGGAATCATTCTCTTTATTTAAATACACTGAGCTATCATGACAGTCTAACTCGGGGTGTCAAACTCATTTTAGTTCAGGGGCCAAATATAAAGTAGTTTAATCTTAAGTGGGCTGCAGATTTTAGGTGGAAAAACAAGCAATTTCAACAATAACTTGGCACATCGACGTATAAATGATACATAAAGTACGTAAAGTGCAGATAAGCAATAACTAACATATCAGTCCCTGCAAGATTTGGTATTTTACATTTCGTTGATTTTGTGACAAATTTTTATTTAATTTTGGGAAATTAAGCAGAAGTAATTTCAGGAAAATTGAGTCCTTTTAACAATTTGAGCTTTAAAATGTGGTAAAACAATGGGAAAATTGCGTTTTTCCAAATATTGTGGAGTTTCATTGAATTTGTGTATTTAGAAGGGTTGAGATATCTACAACTGATGTATTTGGTAATTTACACTTTTCTTCTTTCTCCTGCGGGCCCAATTGGATGGTCTAAAGGGCCGGATTTGGCCCCCGTACCTTGAGTTGGACATGCGTGATCTAACTGGTATTTAAGTAACTGGTTCTGGATCCTCACATGGTTTTTTTCTTCTTTTTTTAGGTAACTTTGGCCCAGTGGACTGTCTCAACACCAGGCTGTTCCTGGATGGACCCAAGATTGCTGAGGAATTTGAGGTACATTAACTTATTGTTTTGATATCAACTCTTTTCAACGCATAACACCGACTATAAAACTTCAGCAAACATCCTAAACATGAATAACTTGTGATGATAATAGTGTGTAGTCTCTATAAACAACAGAGACTGAGGTTTTGAGGACAAGGTAATGATAATTATTGGATAATAATATGAAAGCTAAAGTCATTAATGATCAGTTAGGATCTGTAAAGCCTGGGCGTCCCTCTATGCCACTCACTTTATGTTTACAAAGTTTCCTCCCGCTCTGCAACACGCCTACTGTGAGCGTAACTCTATATCACACCTTAAAAGAGATTTCCCAATGCTAAAGCCCACCAGGGGATCAAATTAGACCCAGCGGGCCTCCCCGCCTCTTATGTAGAACACAGAACAGTGTCCCCAGGTTAAGGCGGGCCCAATACAAATCTCCTTTATTATTTATTTGATTTGTTTTACGTGCTGAAAGCCATTAAAACAAAGAATGTGCCTTTTTCGTGAATGATTAACTATTTATTTTCCTATTAAATTTAAATTTTTTGTCCTGCTATTCCCTGTTTAGTTGTAAGTTAAAGCTAATTTTTTTAGTTAAACTGTTTAAACGATTTTTTTTATTTCTATGAACGAGGACTTTTAGAGGTCAAATGATGGGATACACAATAAGAGGTGGTTCGTCAGTCAAATGAGGTTCAAGTGTACATATTTCAAATTTTAGGCAAAATATCATTGTAATACCCTTTTGTGATTGTTGTGTATCTTATCAGAAGGATGAAGCTGCGTTCATTGTCTAAAGTGTGTGTGAACTCTATTGAAAAACAAGCTATTTCCAGGTGAATTGGTTGTGATCTGATTTAAACAACTATGTAATTATACACTCAATCTGTGCATCACTCAAGTGATCTGGTTTTCTGCTTTAATGGATTCATTCTGATGGAGTTGTGGTTTATTGAGGACATTTGGACAGAATCCGCAGGAGGTGATTATTCTGTTTGTGCAGATGGCTGAGGGCTGCTGCTGTTTGTAGACACGCTAAATCAAAGTGAGGAAGACTTTTTATTCACTCTGTGAATGTGATCAATGAATTGTATATTTAGTGTTGTGTTATTTATTGTGAGGCACTTTGTGAACAGTTTTGTACGTGAGAGGTGCTCTATAAATAGAATTTAGTGATATCATGGTAATATTAAGCTTTATTAGGTGAAAAACAAGCAGCACATCCCTGCAGCTGTTAGACATCTCATAAAAAAACTGGCAGATTAACTCAAGCCAACGATGGCCAGTATCTCAGACCAAAATGCCAGCTTGTACACACTTCTAGGGATTGTATTTTCCATTTGTTCTGCAGTCTGAAAATAGAGGAATAAATAAAAAGGCTACAATTGCCTTGTACTCCAATAAATTACCCAGGAACAGGAATAAAACTCTCCTATCTTGCTAAGACGGTGTAATAACTAGCGTTCACTTTACAACTGAGCCACAAAGTCTGAGTAAAATATGCATCAGGACGATGAAATTTAATCCCCAAGCAACAGATCATTTTATTCACCTCCATAAATGTTGTATAGGAAGAATGAGCTACATGAAGATACACGTAGCAGCTATGTTTTCATGTCTGCTGTGCAGAGGGAAGGTTTCTCTCAGAGGGAGATGAGGAGTTTGATGATGCTGGGTTTTATTTTATTTTTTTCCACAAAGTGCAGCACAAACAGAATGAATGATCAGTGTTGCAGCAGTAAGCTTTGATGAGTCCCACTCAGACCAAAGTGATTGTTCAAACTGGGTTTGAAGGATGTCTTCCAAAAGCAGCCTCGAAATCCACTGATGATAACTTTTGTGAAAGACTGGGAAATTAGACATTCCAACAAAGTCAAACTTCCTCTTCCCAGAGACGGAGCACCTGGGATTAGTGTCACGCTTTGTGTCCTCGCGTATTTCGTTCCTTGGTTTGAAACTCGTTTGACTTTTGTGGTATTTGTGTTCGTGTTTAGACCTTTTATGTGCAACTCCGAGTCTTTTTTGTGTGTTTTTGTTGAACACTACATCATGGAGCTCTATTTAAGGACACTGTAGTGGACAACAGAACAATTATACTGAAAAGCCAATTTGAATCCAGTTGCGAGAAAAACACCAACGCTGAATAAGGAACTGAATACATGCTTCTTTCTCTTTATCTATGCCTTAGTAAGTAGAAATGTTCATCTCCCATTCATGCTAGGTTTGTTACTTTTACCAGAAATACATCAAAAGTGTTAATTATCCCATAAAATGTGAGTTTTGGCAGTATTATGGATAACAAGTGAGACCAATTTAATTGTGCTGACGTCTATTAAAATTGGTATTTATATATTAAAAAAGCCAATGGTTTAAAACCCCTGATATGTTCATTATCAAACAAGCACTCAGAGCACTAACTTCTGCCAAGCTCCCAATATCCTCTTTACCAGATGTTCGCAGTTCAGTGATCCTGATACCATCATCATTCACACTTTAAAGGCTTGGAAAAAAATTATATCCCTATTAATGAATATACAGTAGGTCCAAATGTATGGGCAGCCTCATTTTTTGAAAAATTGTGATGTAATTTCATAAAGATTGGTCAATTACAGATTAAGATATTAATTTTAGACCTATGAAGATATACTAACCCTGAGGATAGAAGTCCTTTTGGGTGGGAGTCCTTCAACCATCCGTGATTACTTGCTTAACTTCAGCCACCAGATCATCAGCCGCGCACTATTTAAGGGAGAGTTAAGGTCCCTTAGGAGAGCTCTTTTTCTCTGCTTCATTGTCTACTACAAGAGCACAGAGTTGGAACTGTAACCCCCTGCAGTCACAGATTCTTTTCAGGGCCAAAACTGTTTTCATTTTCTTTTGGTAAACAAAAGAGAGTTACATTGACGTCTTCAAGTTTCCCTGACTATTTAGAGAAACCAAAAGCCGAAAAAGCTGCTAATGATCTAAAATTCAGACTGAATGCTTCACTCCAAGAGAAATCAAATTTCAAATAGATTTCAAATTGGCAGAACACAGGTTCTTAAACTGTAGTAGTCCCATTTTTAAAAGACAATTAAATGAACATGGTGCATAACAATGTGTTTTGTTAGGCATAGTTCTTCTAATAAGTACATTTTAAAGATTGTTCAAAGTTGTAAAAACAGGAGAATCCCTTTAAGTTATTTTCACGCAATTCTGCTAACAGACAAACAAACAAACAGATAAATAAACGCCAGTGAAAATATGAGGTAAAAATAATGTTTGCCATTATTTATTGTTTCAACATCAGCTCATCTCAATATACGTTATTAGAAAGGACAGGATGTGGTCTTTAACGTCTATTAGGAATGAGTGTGTTAGCCTAAAGGAGATAAAAGAAAACAGACCCAAACCAATATTTACTACATCACGTCTTGTCCTTTAACAACTCGAGAAGGAAGAGCAGCATCTCTCCTTAACAGACGCACAAAGATTTGCTTTAATGCAGCTGACATTAGCAACATGTTCTACTGAATGTTTAGATGGTGGAATCACTATCAGTGATGACACCGTGTTGCATTAACAGCAGACACGAGCAGATTGTTGCTTCTGTCAGAGCTGTACTATATCAGGCAGACAGCATCACTATGATGAGGTAGCACCACCGTACACAATTATTATCACACTGATGTGCACTGTGTTTAAGACATCTATGGTTATGTATTGAAAGAGCAACATTTTGCAGGTGAACTATTAAATCAAAGTACGGATCATTTGGAACTTGATAACGTTTAGAAGAACAGGTTCCAGTCACCTTTAGTGTCTGTTAAAGGTAAACTGATGAAAATATATTTCTGAATTTTCCAATCCGTCCCTTGTGAAGCTAAAGCCTCTTCATTTTTGGCACTTCCGCATGGATAGGCTCATAGGCTGTGTTCTACTCATACTAAGTCTGATGTCAAAATTAGTATATATATGCGTATTAGATAGTATGGAAAAATTGAGTATGTGAGAAATACCCAGATGTATACTATATCAGGACATTTTTCAAGTATGCATAGCGTGCACACTAGTCATACTCAACCACCCCATGTTGCATTGTGAGCAGAATGTAAAATCATCCTGGGACCAGCTAAAAGGCAAACATAATTTTTTCAAAACAAAAGCATCTTTTCTTGTCTTTCATTAGTATTTTTACCCTGTTGTTAATAGGGCTCTTGTTTTGAAGTTAACCGGAAGTTTAATGGCGGGTCTCCGAAAATCTCAGCATGAAATGTGTTTCTGTGAGTTTTATGGATCCATTGACCACATGTTGATAATTTACGTTCAGAAATTTCAAAGGTAGCGAATAGGGATGTAACGATTAATCGTAAGGCAGTTAAAAATCGATTCATAGGTCTCACGGTTGATATCGATTTTCTGAAAATTGAATCGCAGTACTTTTTTTAACCAGCTATCCACAAGTGTAGGCGGCGGGCGGAGTCTGCTAATACTTTCTTTCTGGCTGCCTTCTACTCTTAAATATGTTAATAAATGATTCATTGCCCCTTTAGCACCGAAAGAATATCTGTAATATTACTTGAATATCTGTAAAAGTCACGCTTTTCTATTAGCTCTGTCTGCTAGCATAGCTTCTCTTCTTCACTGCAAGATATCTGCATGCCAACCGACCTCTGCTGGTCCAAACAAATATGACGAAAATCAGTGCAATCGGTTTTTTTTTTTTTAAAGTCCAATTGTTAAGGCACACAATACATTTTCAGTTTTTAAAAGAAAAAGAACTATTATACAGTTTTGCATTGTTTATTATAGAACCAGAATTTAAATTAATAGACTTCATTTTCATTTGTATTATTCCTTTATTTATTTCATTCAAGATTTATTTTTAGTTAAATTGCATTGTTTTGAATAGTTTATCAAGGAATTCTTTTGACAATGAAAAATAAAAGGAAAATAGTACAGCATTTTCTAATTTTTTTCCCAAAAAAAAAATTTGTCTACAGTCTCATTTTGTAAAATAAATCGTGAGAGAATCGTATCGTGAACCCAGTATCGTGAATCGAATCGTATCGGGAGTTGAGTGAATCGTTACATCCCTAGTAGCGAATCAATGGAGATGTTTGGCCTCAGTGTGCTTCAGGTGTTTGTCGTCGTAGGTTTGAAATGCATCTTGGGAAACTTGGAAGCAGGATTGGCTTCAGTTACAGTTACATTTTCAATTACCCATGTTAAATTATGATTATGGTGACTAGCATTGTTTCCAATTACAATGAAATTACAATTATTTTTATCATCAGAAAGTCAATTACAATCACATTTTCAATTGATTCAATTGTAGTTCCTTGTTCAATTACAATTATTGACCCTAAAATAGATCACCTGATCAAATTTAACCTTCCTCTTGTGTTAGTTTTCTCTTAGTATCTCTAATGATAATGATAAATCAGCTGTAAAATACACTAAAAACAAATATCTATCTAATTTCTTTCCAATCGCCTGGTTACGTTGTTAGGCTTCCCATTCAATGGTTTTAATATTTTACCCCTCGATTACAACTTTTTTTTATTTGGTAAACCGTGGGAAAGCTTGATATGAAACATATTTTAATAATTGTTAACTACTTATGTGTAGAACTGTACATAGAACTGTAACATGGTTCCCCAGTTTTTTGTTAAATTATGTTTGACAATTTTTATAGAGTTTTCAAGGCAATTACGAAGTCAATTATCTAAACTCAATTACAATTTAACTACGATTACAACAGCAACAGATTTTTAAAATTACAATTACAATTAAAATTACACCATAATTGTAAATGATTATCAATTATGCGATTACAATTAGAATTGACCCCTACCCTGTTTGGAGGTATACTTCAGTGGGAATAGCCACCATTTTAATCATACTAATAGTATATAGTATACAGTATATACTCATTGGGTTTGTAGTGTTTAGTACAGAATGTGCCATTTTAAACACATCCATTATTTTACTGACAGAAAGAAAATCCACCAGTCAAACATTCCTGATAACTGCATAAAAAAAATAAGAATAAACATTATTTTCCAGATTTGTTCACCTTTGTCATTAACCTTTACTCTGTACTGTTAAATCTGTCCTCAAAGAGGTGTTTTCTCAATGTTTTAGTGCACTTTACAGCCTTAATGTTGCTGTAATGACTGAAATGAACTCTGCACTTTTCTCCTGAGAACTATTTCCTTTCAAAAAATAACTTTAACAATTGGCACGTACAGACGTCCACTGGCTTCAATTTAGATGTTTAAAAGAAGGATCACTCTTTACCAATGAAACGTTTTATACTAAATGCAAGTGCTACACAAAATAACCTTAATTATGGTTCAAGGTGTTTAAATATCTTCGTTTAGCGTTATCATTTTGTGTTTTTCCAGATGGATAGACTTTAATAATCCTAAAGGGAAAGTTTTCATCACAGCAGCAGCACACATACCTAAAAACAACTATTAAGATTAAATATGATACATAATATACAATTTAAGGCCACAACAAAAACTATAGTCACACAGGGACAGTGCAAATAAACTATTTACAAGAGAGACATCATCTCAGTGATTCCATCATTTAGTTTGAGTGAAAACAGAAGCAGAAAATGAATAAATGAACAGACTGATCATTATTTTAAGCCTTTGCCTCAGTCACGGTTGGAGTCGTTTATTATTGCAGTTGTATAATTGATCATCAATTACAATTATGGCATCACTATAATTTTAATTTCTACAATCTGTCACCGTTGTAATCGTAATTGATTTGGAAGGGACTTCAGATAATTGACTTTGTAAGTGTAATTACCATGGAAATTCAATGAAAACTTTCAATTACAATTTAATTAAATGCATTTAAACACAATTAAATAAGTAGTTAACAAACATTAGAAGATTTTTCATATCAAGTTTTCCCACTAGCTGTCAGTGAATTTTCATACTCTCAGGTTGTAAGAATTCCAACTCTTGTCCCTAGTTGTGTTTTTACATAAGATATTATAATAAAATGTAAATGTAAAGAAGTTAAAATGACATCGTGCACACAAAAAACTACACACAATCATCACAACGCTGTATGAATAAAAGTAATTGAGAATGATCAACTTTCAGGGGAAAAATAATAAGTTATTTATTTGTAATTGGGAATAAATGCCAGTTATCATAATTGAAAACATAATTGTAATGAAAAAATATAATTGATTCTAACCCTGGCCTCAGTATTGGACCATTATCCTCACATTTCCTCTGACTGATGTGATTTCAAAGCCTTTGTTTCCACATGTTCAGTCTAACAGAGGCTGTTTTTCACGCTCTGCTATGATGGAAACTACAGCGCTGATGTCCTCCCCTCACATCAGGGTGTACGCTGCTTAACACGTCTCAGTTAGGCTGTTTGTTTTTATTTGTGGACAGACTTACAGTCTGACGCATGCTGTGCTGCAGCCTCCCAAACCAAAGGGAATCCTTCAATTATTTCCTTAAATATCAATATCAGTGACCTTCCAAAAAAATTGATATAAGTTTAGAGGAGAATATTTCCATCTTGCCTTTTTGCACTGCATTGATTTGAAGCTTGTTCTAATTTAGTCATGAGAACCATCATATCGACCTGTCTGAGCTTATGCAGGCTGTTAATTTGTTCCTCCTAAGTTTAGTCAAATTGTAATTAACGCCAGTTGAAGCCCAAATGTTGACTGGAACCATAAAGTTCTCCCTCCTCTTCTCAGGCAGAGCTCTTGTTTTTCACCTTTCTCTCGCACGTTATCCTGCTGCACATCAGGGAGAGAAAATAACTAAAGTTATATCTGTTTTCATGGCGGTGGGAACTCCTATCATATCAGGATGAAAGCAACACAGTTCAGGTTCTCCGATTGGTTTCGCGGCAAACTTTTAAAGAACCATCTCATTTAATCAAAGCACTTTTCATACACAAACTAGTAATGAAAACAGCAGGAACAAACAGAACTACTATGCCACTTTATATCATTTCTATGATTTTTTGCAGTAACATCCATGGCCGTAAACCGAGGATTTGTGCTCTGTTCTACTTTTAATTGTACATTTTATTGCGACTTGTGCTCTTTCCCATATTACAGACACCCAAAAGTACTTTTATATCTACACTTGTCTTTTTTTATACTGCAGAAATCCTTTTTATTTGACAATAAGTGTATACGTTTGTTGGCATAAGGCTGCTATAAAGATATTACATCAGCAAAGTTAGCTTGTAGTTCACCATTAGCGGCAGATTCATGTGTTGTTTTGATGTGTTTATGTTGAGATCGTTCATTGCTTGAATAAAACAGACATGGTTCCTTGGATTTTTAGATGTTGACTGGTTTTCTGAGACAGAAACAAACAATTGGCTGCATAATGCTCGAAAATATCGTTGCACAATGACATCCTTTCTGTTGCTCTCTGGCAGCTGTTTTCTGTTTGAGAACTTTGACTCATATTGAAGCTATATGGAGAGCTACGATACATCTGTAACCCTTTCACCACGGCCCGCCAAATAGAAGACACTATATTTACCCGAATATTAGAGCACCTATCTCTCTATTAGTTGCGAAAGAGACATCCCATTGTAAAGTAACTATCTAGGGTTAAGTATGATTCTCAATCTCTTGAACGTAACATACGAGGCTACCAGGGAACTCAGGTAAGTTATAATATCAATGTTTAAAATTATATTTATATAATTTTAACAGACAATATGATTACTATACCTTAATAGAAACCTATGCACCTTAAATCACACAGAAATAAACACAACACAGTAGCTCAGTTTAACCGGTGTATTAACAACCTTACATGTTCTTCATGAAATTGTTGAACCTTATAGAAAACACACAGAGTTGTGGAAAATAACCCTCCTCGCTGGAGTTTAGGAAGATATAGTTTGTCAGTTTTAAACAAGAGTACTCTGTACCGATTGTCCCAGCAAGCTTGCTTTTAGTTTTGTTGGCGCGCTTTAATGTTGGAGCTCATGAAGGAAACGTAAAGCTTTACCTCCCTTCCACGAATGGAGATGTCTCCTACCATACAGAAATCCCTCCGGTATTCCTCCTTCTCCAGCTGCACTGCAACGATGAACAACCAGGTAACTGCACACACCCGTCCACACCTCGACACGGCGGATGGATCAGCAGGCCTCGTCCCTCGTCCGATGGCAGCGTGGCGATGTAGCTGTTCAAGCTAGCTCCTCTGTCAGCTGAGTGCTCACCCTCCGTCGGCAGCAAACTAGTCCAAAACACACGCAAATCCCAGCGTGGTAGACAACAGTCCACAATCCAGCCGCGGAATGAAACCCAAAGACAACCGAGGCAAACGTTTGCTTCCTGTCACAACTCGTTGCAGCTCTGTCCCCGCACTGTTCTTCTTCGTTGGTTTTTTTTTCTCTCTTGTTCCCGACTTCTTCTTCTACTACTCTTTTTCCTGTCACTATGCAGTGTCACAAACTGTGTGAATATAAAGTGTCCAGAGTAGTTTTAAAGCCTTTCCAAAGTTATCTAAACATGAAATGTACATATTTTAACAAGAACTGAGTAATGCACTTTAATAATATTATTTATTGTTGACTTATTAAAGTTCCCTTAGTTTTAACCATGTTAATATGACACTGCTATAATCAGGCATTTAATACAATAACTCCAAACAAAAGAAAACAATAATACTGACATTAACGCTGATAATAATCAGGTTATTGCACATCTTAACCTGCATAGAGTGGTTAAAGAAGGTAGCAACATGCTTACAGTTGGTACAGGTCAGAGCACTTAATCCAGTGGAAGAGAAAGAATGTATGGCATTTGTGTACGGGCTGATAAGGGCCTGATATCATAAATAACACAGAGTAATTATTGAGATGCAGTAGGAACTGTGTGCATCAAAGCTTTTCATGAGCGTTTGATGAAAACTTTGTGACTCAAAGTCTGGTGTTCAGTGACGAATATAGAAAGATATTTGGATTATGGATTTGTTTAGCCCACTTGAACCTTGTTTTTAAAAAAACGAGATAGATTGTTCAAAGTTTGTCATTTCCTTTTCTTTTTTTTTTTTACCCTGAAATCAACCGAGCATCTGATGTCCTTTTAAAGTGCACAGTCTGACATGTACACCTAGTCATGGATGACGACTCTGTCTGTTGCAGTCGATCGCCCACAGAGAAAACATCGCCCCATTGAGTGTTTGGCTGTGACTCAGTTTGGCATTAATCATATGGGATGGAAAATAAACACTGTCACTCCAAAAATTGCTCCAAAAACCAGCAGACAAATCATGTCTGGAGTGATGTCAGAGAAACATGTAGTAGTCATAGATCGCTGCAGACCGATCTGACAGTAGCATGAAGAAGCTTTAGCCTAGTGTTCTAAACAAATCCAAGCAGTGATGGATCAGAGGGGACGATTATAAGACTGAAGAACTGAGTGGATAAAAATACATCTTTAAATGTAGTTATGAAGCTAATTTGACAATGTCAGAGATAACTTTTCTTATTCTGATCTAAATAGTGATGCAATTGTTGATGGTCTGCTTGTGCGTCATCTAAGTTGATTTGATTCGTCAGATTTAATGATGAAAGCTGACCTTTCATTGTTTCTGTGTAATTAATCTGCCTCCAATGTTAAAACTTTTCCTATATTCAAACAATTGAACATCAGGGCAGGGTCGGGGTCAATTGTAATTTTAGAAATCTGTTGCTCTTGTAATTAAATTGTAACTGAGTTTAGATAATTCACTCTGTAATTGTAATTGCCATGCAAATTCTATAAAAATTGTCAATTATAATAAAACACAAAACTGGGGAACCATGTTACAGTTCTATGTACAGTTCTACACATATGTAGTTAACAATTATTAAAATGTTTCATATTGAGCTATCCCACATTTTACCATTTTAAAAAAAAAAAAAAAAAGAAAGAAAAGAAAATCTAGGGGCATACTGACCGGAGCTGGGTATCACAGCCAGTTTCCTGAATAGATTCAATTTCGATTATTAGGGTTTCGAATCAATTAATCACGATTCGATTCAGTATTGATTTATTTTTCAAATTTTACTTGGATATCATACATATTGTCAGAGAAAAAGCTGTTGGTATATTAGAAATATCAATATTTATGTAGACAAAATGCTACAAAGCAGTCACAAATATGAAATTTTTTTATTTTCTGTTTGGTTCATAAACAATAAAAAAAGAAAAAGATTTATCCAGTGTTACACAAACAGTATTACTTCAATGTATGTAAACAAATATCAAACACTTTCTGGAACAAGCAAAGTTTGGCAGTTAGGACATAATGCAGGGTTCTCACAGGAACTTTTTTTTTAATTTAATCTTTGTTCCAGCCTTCCAGCTAAAAGTTATTTGTTGTATTAGTGAAGGGATGAATGAAGTAATAGAGTTTATTTTATTTATCTCTTAAGTCATGCTTGGTATAGGTCATCCACTAATACAAAATCACAGACACTGTATAGACAAGAAATAACATTGCATTCCAAGATGCATTTTTCAAATTTAAATGAGGTATTATGTGGGACCTGCAGTAATATTGGAACACACACACACACACACTTGGAGCTGCTTGAAGCCCTCATTTTCCACCACTGAGTACGGGTGTAAATCTTTGTCAATAAAAGCTGCGATAGCCTCTGTTACTTTTATGGCACACAGAGACTCGTGAGGTGGTTGTAGTGATTCCGTCAGATTCTTCTATTTAAACCTGGGCGCCGTGACGGAGGCGGAGTATAGCGTATCAGAGTGGTAATTAAGTTTTTTTTTTTTTTTTTTTTTTAGATGTGTTGTATTTCTCCAGTACCTCACTTCCAAATAGCTTTACTTTTATCAAGCTCGTGTGTGTTTTAGTTTTGTTAAAGCCAAAATAGTTCCAAACTTCTGACTTCAGCTGGGGCGGCTTACTCAATGGTGCACCGTCTGTTTCTGCCATGTTTTCACTGAAAGCATCCGTTTTGTGCTGCTATTGTGACAATACTAGGGTTTAAGTAAAAATTTGAATAAAATAAATATTGATTTCAGCATCTTTGGATCGATTTTTATCAATTTTAATGTTATCAATTAATGGATATTTTTACTCTATAATACTGACACAAAAAAGGCTCCGACGCCCACACCAAAAATATTAAAACCTATATTTTTATTGATTAGGAAGATGCTAACACAAGAGTAAGGTGAACTTTTATTAGGTTATTTATTTCAAGCATTTCAGTAATTGAGAGCGTATTTGTAAATGACTTTTTGAGGCTAAAGAATTATTGTAATTTCATTTGAAAAATGCTGGTGACTGTAATTGAACATGGGTAATTCTAAACATAATTGCAACTGAAAAATGTAATTCACCCAACCCTGCATCAACTAATTAACCTTAGAACACTATCACTAATATTAGTAACACAATCACTAACGCCTGGTGATTTACCTCATATATTATACCCAATAACAAGTCATTATAACCAAAATATTACAATACATGACTTATTAGAGTTGTTTTTTTTACTTTCAACTATGCCAGGGATGTCAATCTCATTTCAGTTCAGGGGCCAAATACGGACCAGTTTGATGTCAAGTGGGCCGCAGATTATGTAATATTTAAGTGGGACGGTGCAAGCCCGTCCCTAAACGTACGTTATCGGCAAAGCATGGTAAGAAGCAGGCAGCAGTCTCTTTCTCTAACCACAGCCACACATACACACACTCCATAGTTACTTACCTGTTTATCCGCTCCGTTTTCTGCTCAGTTTCTCCATCCATCACAGTAGTCTTGGGTACACACAAGGCCACCGTGAAAATCATCCATAGCCGTAGTTTAGTAGTCCATAGAGTTTAGACAACTTACAATCTCCCATTTCACCATCCATCTATTAAAACCGAGCACTGCACACACTTCCGGGTTTATCCATCACATGCGGGAAATCGGCACCTGACGTCATCGGTGACGTCAGCGCAAATAGTATTTTCCCGGGACATAACTAATTTAATTAATCTTCCTGAGTGTGTCATGTTGGCAGATACAACGGGGATGGATTTATTATAAATGTCCCAATTTTTACATATGTGTTATGGGAGGAATGAATGGGGGTTTAGGTAGAAAACCCTGATTATGGGTTTTAATGGACAAGGGGGAGGAGCCAAGGGCTATAGAAGGGAGCCAGTCTCTGTTCTCCCTGTCAGTGTATGTCCTGTCTGGGTACAACAAAGGTAAGCCAGAAGGCCTCTGTTATTTTGTTGCATTTGCAGTTGTATATGTTGTAAATATTTATTCTCTTTTTTTGTTCATTTGTCGAGCGCTCATCTTCATACTGGAGTTTTTTTTGTTGTTCACTTTACGCAAATAAATGCACTAAAAACGTATATCCTGCCTATGTCATCATTTATTTAATCAGAACCACGTCACATTAAGCAATAATTGTCAGATATCAGTACTTACACTAAAACGTACTCGGTAATTTGTATTTAATTTGGGGAAATCTTGTTGAAAAAATCAGTTCTTTCAACAATTTGCTTTTAAAAATGATTGCCATCATGTGATATAAACGTGTGAAACTGTGAGTGCTTGCAAATACTTTAGAGTTTCATTGAATTTGTGTGTTTGGAGCTGAAGTAGTTGGTCATTTACACATTGATTCTTCATGTTTTTTCGATCATTTCAATTTTTTACTTTCTCCTGCCGGCAGAATTGGATCCTGGGCCTTGAGTGTGACGCACGCCATGCCTAACAAAAAAAAAACTAGCATGGGTGGACTAAAAATACTTACCAAAATTAGGAATGTAACTAAAAATTCTTAGAAAACAAATAATGAAACTGGAAGTTTGGTCTTTGGTCCACCCATTTCTGGGGCATTTGAGGCTTCCCTGGTGAAGGCATAAACAAGCAATGGCATTTTTTGAATGGGTAAAAATGATCACCTGATCACCATATGAATTTTCTTGGCTATTGCTGGGTTAAAATCATACAAACATGTGCCTGTAGGAAAAAGTGGTCTTTGCAGTAGAGCACATGTGTCAAACTCGAGGCCTCGGGGCCAAATCTGGCCCAGAGAACATGTATTATTGTGTAAATTGCCAAATAACCACTTGTAGTCATCTCAAATTCACCATTTTAATGAAACTCCACAATATTTTTAGGGGCTTGCATTTTCCTTTTGTTTATATCACATGAATGCAGTCATTTTTAATAGCACATTGTGGAAAGAACTTTAAATCTTGCAATTTTTCACAAGTAGTTTCAACAAATTTACTCTAATTTTCACAGAAATTAGTAACAGTCAGTATTTTTTTTTTTAAGTGAATTGAACTGACAATGTTGTTAAAGTTATTCTTTTTTTCCTCACCTAAAATCTATGGCCCACAAGATTTCTAACTAGTCCGTGTTTGGCCCCTGAACTAAAATGAGTTCCTCATCTTCTAAAACATCAGAACCCAAGACACATCTTCATTAAAATAATGTAAATACATTCACTTGGGTGAAAATCTCCTGCCCTGTTCTAGGGTTAATAAGAAACAGGAAGCAATATCTTTATTAGTTCCACTGCAATTCAAACCCATATATGTGATGTGACTCAGTTGCTGCTACTTCCTGATTAAGCATGCAACTTCCTGTGTGATAAACAAAACAAATGTTAATAAGACGATTGATCTCTCATTAAATGTTTTGTTCGGCGAGGTTATACAAATGTCATAAATAGATAACGTTTACTCTTCTTTACTGCTGAAAAAAATGCATAAATTAGACTTTGTTTTGATAAAAGAACATTAGCTCTAGAATGATATCAATAAAAACTCATTAACTGTTCCTTCTATTACATAGGAACTTAGGAAGTTGTGCTGGTAATTAAATCATCAGTAGGTCCTCCAGGAATATTGTGCGTAAAGTGATTTTCTTATTTCTTATAAGTAATGATTACAGTTTAGTTTGAAAGTATACTGCCCTGAAAACATGTCATTCCTAAACTTAGTAGACTTTTAAGCTTGGCTAAATCTTTCTGAAGGAATTCATGGCGCTGCCATCAGAATGCAGACCATTCTCTACCGCGCAGAACAAACAGCTTTAAGAAGTCATTAACTCCTGCTGTCAGTCTGGTAAACGCAACACTGGAATCGAACTGTTGTTGTATCCATTCGTTGGATTCTGAGAAAAGTTTTTACTGCTGGCTGTGAACAATTTTTGCCCCAAAGGGACAATAAATATTTTACACCTGTATCAGCCTAACATGTTTTTGTTATTTATTAAACAATGCACACTAATAAAACGTCCCCGTGCCTGCAGTGTATATGGGTAAATATAGGTATGCAAAAAGCCCTGTAATAGATGTTACTGTTTTATTTAGTAGGTGTGGGACGATACCATGCAATAATGGGCTTGTGTTAATTATACAATGTTTTTGGAAAGGAAAAAATATCTTAAAAAAAACAACTTACAGTTGGAAAAAAATTGCGACTTCAACCCTGTGTGAAGTTATTTATACTATTTGTAGTATTAATATATGTAGGATTATTAGTTGATATTTTATGCAGTTAATGTGAATATATGTTATCAGTTGTTCTTCATTTACAGGGGTAATTTCATTATCTCTATTTTGTTGCATTTATCTCATTTTTTGCGTATTACCGAATATCAGATTTTGATGAGACTGAAATAAATATATAATAATTAAAGGAGCATATGGCAGGATTGGTGAAACAATAAACATTAATTTGAAGTCTTTTAATGCTAATTGGTGATGAAGCATTCAAAACCAAAAATATTGAGCACACGCGACACCAAATAAAGAATTTTGATAATAGACTGAATTTAAAATATAATCCTTGATATGTGGTATTTTATGATGTATAATTGTCCTAATATGCGACTTGCAGTTATATATAGTTTTTGATATGTACTTTTTTGGCACTGGCACCAGGGTGTCACATGACTAATCAGGTGATTCCATGCTTGTATAGAAGTGCACCCCCTGTGTCTGTTTGTCTAGGGTATAAAAAAAATGTCACATATGGTGATAATCTTGATTAAAACCAGACTTTGTTGCTCAGACTTATCTGATTTATTTTTGGTCCAGTAATCACTATTTAAGCTTTTGGGATGTACGTGCCATTCTGACTTTTTCATGTAGTTTCTTACAGACTCTAGGAATGTTTCAACTCATCAAAAATATAGAAACAAACCATATCAATCTGGTGTGTAGTAGAAGCTGTGGATTCTTTTTTAACCACGAGACTACTCGTACCCTCAATGATGCATCCTGTGACGTTTTAATATTGCAACATATTGTCCCACCTTTAGATCAAAGTCTGGAAATTTGCAGAGCGAAGGTATGTGTGCATCTTCTTTCCAAGAAATGTGAGGAAAACATGTAATAATCAATAACTTAGTCGCCTAACTTTTGGACTAACTACATCTAAAGTTGATTTGTTTGCCTTAAAAAGGAGAAATTAGTCTCAGTCAGTGGGTGTCAAACTTTTTTTGGTATTCCGCATTTTGAAGGAAGGTATACTTTCAAGCCCCACAAAAAATCCTGACAACATATTTTTCACAGGGAACAAGTAACATCATATTGCATGAATAAATCAAGTTTTTTTCATGTAAATTAAACTAATCTCTTGCATAAAAAACACATTTAAAAGTGCAGTAGTCATAAATGCAGGTACTAATAAAACCTTAAGATGTCAAAAAAAAAAGTATGAAATAAACTAACAGGAAACAAGTAACCTATTTCATCAATAAATAAAAACTGAAAAACTCATATATTCATAGAGGGTTCATACCAAACTGCATTCCGATCTAATGAGAACTAACTGAGAAGTAGTCATTTGAAAAATAAATGAGAAAGCGACTTTTTTTTTTTTTTTTGCCCCCTTGTCGCGCCCCACCTGTCTAAGGGGCAGATTCACTCAAATCTGAAATAAAGGGTGGTAAACCAGGTGCCTCCCTAAATCCTTTAATGGTGCTGTTTCTTCACCTGCTGTGGGGAATTAACTAACATTGCACCACTAATAGGTGTTCGTATACATGTGGTTGAGACCTCCCTATTTGTATGAACATTTTGCTCATTTAACGTGTTAAGGTGAGAGCACAGAAGCACAAAATGACATTTGAAGAAGTGAATAAAAACTTTTTGATATTTTTCCCCCTAATTTTATGTGGGTGCTCTGTCAGGTCCTGTAACTTTGCTCTTACCAGTCCAATAAAAACACAGGAGCGTCATCCAGCAGGTCTGAGCTCCTGAGTAGCGCTCGTCACGCACACACTCATTCATGAAAATTGTGCCATCCCTGCGTAAATTACACAGCTGATCAGCCGATTCTGGCCTGGATCAACACAACACAAAACTTTTACAGTCAAAACATGGAGAAAAAGATACAGGAGCTCATTGCAGCGGTGGGTCCACAGCATCCTCTGCACCACAGCCACACCAGACTCCACACGCGCCGCTGCGGGTGTTCAGCTGTTCTCTTTCTCACACACACTTTACTCTGAATTTTCTTATTCAGTAGCTGTTAAATATTGACTATTTTTTTATTTAAATTATCTTCTTATTCTAGAAAGATTAACTGGAACATTTTGTCCATCTCCGTTGTGTTTTGTGTCAACATTTACTGCAGCTGATCTCTGTGTGTGTTTGCACCTGCTATTTTCGTATGTGTATGAAAGAGTCACCATAAACAGTTTCTGGGTTGATGAATTGCATTGCACCCACTGCATTCATTTATATGTATGTCCTCCTCCCATTTTTTTTGCGCCCCTTATGAGATCCGCCTACATTACATATTCATCAGAGGGAAATGGATTGAGGGCACATTGTGAAGCGCAGTCCTGATTCCCTTGGGTTTGTACCCCTTATTAGTGCGTGGAGTGACATTTGCACACGTTTTAATACCGTTAAACTTTTAGTGAATCTGCCCCTAAGTGTTAAAACATATTCAGCTACAGGGGAAAGTTGCGTGAACCATTAAAGTCAAGTATATTATCTCATTATTACAAACGGCTCAATGAACATCACATTATAGAAGATTGTATTTGTTGTGCTTGCATGTTATCACCAAACATCCCTGAAAGGCTCCATAGATGTAACGCTGCTCTTAAAACACACAGGATGTGTGTTATTCAGAGGAATGGCTGTGAGTGGAGTCATCAGACAGACAGAACGCAGCTGTTTGTAAAGCTATGCCGTGGGCCTGACACACAGTGTGAGCTGGAGTACTTTGAGTTCAGTGGAAGGTGCAAAGGAGGAGATTGTATGTCAGAGGAAAGACAAAGGTAGGGTTTGTTAGCACATATCGAATAAGGGGGAAATGGATAAAGAGTCTCAGCCAGAGGCAGAGAGAGGCAGAACAAAATAGAGATCAATACATATCTGCAGCAGTGCCTTATTTTCATCTTTGCACTGAGACCTAGTTTAGAATATCAATGGAGATGCAGGAGCTGAGGAAGCAATGGGAGGTGAGAAATAGATGGTAGATAAGAGATGTGGATGAGCAGAATTAATAATGACATGAGTGTCGGTGTGGCCTCACAAACATGCAGCAGAACCGCTGAGGGAGACTAGAAAAATGGAAAGTCTGATAAATGATCGCTGAGTTGGCCATCAATGCACAATAAAAGTCATTTTTAAAGCAGGCACTTTATTTAATGAACTTTTTGAATGTTGTTTTTTTGGGTAATCATTTATTTTGTTTATCGTTTATGTCCAGATGTTTAAAAATCCGAAGTTGGGAATGAAGTGATCTTTTTAATCAATTATCAGCTCTATTCATACTCCCACTGTTGACTGCACAATACACTTCATATCTGATTTCTCTACCTTGCTCTCAAGTACACTTTCTTTTTAAATGATTGTCATTATTATGATTACACTTTTCTATTTTCTAATCTTTGTGGTATCCAGTGAAACGTGTGTCTTTACTGTGCACATGACAACAGACACTTTGAATCTTGAAAGTGATCGGCTCGACTCTAAGCATGTATATAATGACTAAACACCACTAACAGTCCAGGTGTGGATGATTGAGGTGTGAAAGCCAAATATAAAGCATTGTGTTTAGACTGCAGTGAGCGCATGGGATCAGAATTCTTTACACCACTTTAAGCACAACTTTAAATAACTCTGCCGATACACAGTGAGATGTATTCTGTGCTGCAGATATGACACTAATAATAACCCAGTGGAGCCTTTTGGCCTCCCTTTCCCACTGAGCTGCACTAACATGAAACAGTGTTCATCATTATTCTTCTACAGGAGGGGCCAGAATATTAAAAACTCTCCATCCAACAATAAAGCCCACTCTGTTGATTTAAATAGAAATCATAGACAGAAATAGGTTAAATTGGTTTAGAATTATACAAATGTTATCACTGTTAGAATGTGTGCTTAAAGTAAATAAACCCTAAAATCACTTTTTTTTTTCTGCTGAAAACAAATGTATTATGTAATAAAGTAGTGTTGTTCATTGAATGTTGTTAACTCTTGACATTTTAGTGTAAGTAATAAAATGTTAGCGAGTGCCCTTTATGCGTTAAAAGCCAGCTATTACAATGTATTTTTTGCTATTGGCTGAGAATGTTAATTTGTACTGTTTTGGGGGCTTCTTACGTCACTAACAGGCACTGTTAGCGCCACTCCTTCTATAAAAACCACTACCTGTACACTCTCCAATCTGTGGCCAGTTGGTTGGATTGAGATAAATAGTTGAAGATAGTTAGCACAGATCCTAGGTTCCCAAAGTGGCCTTTGCCAAAACAGACTTGCGTGGAGAACGATTTAAGAGTCAGGCTTTGTCCACACGTAGCTGGTTATTTCATAAATGTATAGCCACCATCCTTCGTTTAAAACACTTGGCATGTGTATGAAGCCCATATAGCACTTTGAGGATGTTTAAAGCACAGAAAAGTTGATTTAGTTTAACATGGACTCCTTAATGCATTGCATAGCTTTGCACACCTGCCTAACACTGTTTGAGACCCGGTCCATGTAGGAGGCCTGTCTGGTGTGAGCCCGGTCCGTCCTGCGCGATACGACAGCGTCTACAGGGAGGTGGCCCCGGCCCCCGCGATGAGAGGACGCCATCAACCGCCCAAGCAGGCGTACTCAAGAACCCCCAACGCCGCAAGCACAGTCCCCGTGACGTTTGGAAACTTAAAATTCCAGTTATCAGCGTCCACACTCAAATCTCTGTTTTTAATGACCTTATCCTGCAATTAATGTGTGGACGGGGTCTCAGACTCTCAAAGTCAGCCAAACCTAGCAGAGGGGTGTGCACCCTCTAAACCTCACACGTCTCATTTAAGTCGTAGTGAATGGCTTTAGTTTGTAAAACTCGTCTCTCGTGTGATCGTGAGGAGAATTAGGAGGATGGGAAACAATTATGTTCCTCTGAAAACTTTTTTAATTTCAGCTCTTCAGGTTATTTTATTGCTTGGGTTGAACTTGTGAACTGATCTCCTGCGTATTAATTTGTCTCCTCTAATGTCTGTGGCTGCTCTAATTTACGTCCCTTCTCTCCACGTGTGTTTAACAGGTGGAGCTGGAGAGAGGAAAGATCCTGCACATCAAGGCGCTGGCACTGGGCGACCTGAACATGGCTGGTCAGCGGGAAGTGTTCTTTGAGCTCAACGGCCAGCTGAGATCTGTGCTGGTTAAAGACACGGTCGCCATGAAGGTAGGAAGTTAGAACATGTGGCGCTGAGCTCTTTAATGATCATTCAGGTGTGTTAGTGTACAGCAGCTCTTTAGAACTAGGATTAACACAAAATGCAGTAATATTTATATTAATGGTGATGATTGTAAGATAAAAAGGTAAATAAAATGTTTTCTTTGTTCTGATGTCAGAGGCAGCATTAAAAAGGCTTTAATGGGGGAGTAGATATTTAGGAGCCTATCCCAAAACAACATTACATAAAACACAATAGAAACTACTCAATAACAGCCATATTCATTAACTTGTGTTTCAAGGAATTTTCAAACAGACAGTGAACTCATTAACTTAAAGTGATCCTCAAGATCATTCCAAACTTTAACATCATAAACAGAAATGCCTCCTTTAAATATTTGTTGTTAATATTTTTAGTTTTTATTTCAAAAATGTGTCCCTCCTAAATGACATTTTTCTTCTGTTAGTTTAAAAAGTGATATGACACCCAAAGGACGGTTTTTATTTCAGAATAAAATCTCTTACAGTTTGAATCTTACTAAATCCATCAGATTTATTGTTCTAGATTTTTTAAAACATTTTATTATTAGGCGCTTGGAATTCTACTTTCTATATTAATCTTCATGCTCTCTTTTGTAATTTGATTAATGGATTTATATACTGTATGTTTTACATGTATTACTCCAGCTTTCTGAGCAAGAGATGAATAAAGTTACTTTAGTCTGTATTTAATATAAATTTTGTGCTGCTGCCAGCAAAGCTCATGATCTATGATGACAACCAAGAACTTGGTCTCACAGACACGATCAGTTACTGTTCCATTCAGATTTAATTTTAAAGTATATTCTGTCCTACACGAACAAAAACACGTTCATTTTGTTTTCTTTAAACAATAAAGGTATAATGTTTTCTTTTTCTCCTCTACAGGAAATGAAGTTCCACCCCAAGGCTCAGAAGTCCATCAAAGGTCAGGTGGGAGCACCGATGCCTGGAAAAGTCATCGAGGTCAAAGTGGAGGTCGGATCCAAGGTCAGTGATTATTTGTTACAGTAGCTGCACACTGACTTGTTCATGTAGTTGTTCGGGTTTTAGTTCTTCAAAATATACAATAACTTTGTATATTATTGAGTAAAGCAGTGTTCTCAATCTGTAAATCAAACCCATAAGTAATCAGGTTGTTTTCTGCCACTTTTAGAACAGTGATTGTTAGGAGTCGTAATATAAAGTGTAGAATATAAATGTGTTGCTTTTCAACCTTGGGGATCACCTGAAATATATAGTCATATTAAAATTATATTTTTAAATGTATTCATATTTTAATATATTTATTGAGATTTAATATTTTGCACAGTTAAAAACCCAATACATAATGAACATTTTTGTCATTATGTGCATGAACATAACAAAATAACATCCCAAGTCAAGCCCTTAAAGAATAAATATAAACAATAATATCACAGGAATAGTGTAGGAAGGGTTTAAATAATTATTGAAGATGGATGTAATGCTCTTCAGTTATTTTAAACTTTATTTAGATTAGGTTAACGCTAATGCGGGTCAGCAGCTGCATTTTCTTCAGGCAATGCAAATATTCCAGTTCATATTTGTTAGGAAGCAAAAGCTCTTTGTATTTGTAACAAAGTATAACAAACATTATTAAAAAAGTCTAGTTTAGGGTTGCGACAAGAAAATGATTGGCTTAAAATATTTTAAATGTATTTATTAGATAATCTATGCCTACGCATTTATTCCTTTTATTGCATTTTTAAAATGTATAATTTTACAGCTTTAGAGGCTGTGTTCTGCTAACTTGAAATCACATGATTGATGATGTCACACCAGCCCCATTTTTTTCTGTTGGAGTGAAGCATTTAGTAGCTTTAAAAAAAAAAAACAGGAAAAGTTCAAGATGATGATGATAACCTCTTTTCTTTGCCATGAGGAACAGTTCCAACTCTGCAGTTTTATAGTAGACAAAGACGCAAAGAAGAAAAGCTCTCCTAGGGGACCCTTTAGTCTCCCTTAGACAGTGCATAGCTAGCAAGTAAATCATGGACTGTTGAAGGACTCCTACCCTCAGGGTTTGTGCGTATTCAACAGTCTGTGATTACGTGCTAAGTTTAGCTATGCTCTGTTTAAGGGAGAGTAAAGGTTCCTTAGGAGAGCTGTTCTTCTCTGCTTAATTGTCTACTATGAAACCGTGGACGTGGAACTGTCGCCCCCTGTGGTCAAAACATTAACATATTTTAGTTTTCCTGATTTTTTTTTTTAGAGCAACCAAAAGAAGCACTTTGACAGAACAAGCTAAGCTAATATTTTATTTCCCAATTTAAAGGTCATTAAAAATGAACATGATGCATAATGAGTTTTATTAGATAGGTGTAATGAATATATTTCTAAAAAAACAGTGGAGACGCCCTTTAAAGCAATGCATTTAGACTTTATATTAAGACTCCTTTTAACAATTATGTTGTACGCTATGGCAGAAGAAACATTAGCTTCCTTATGGGTTTGATTTACAGAATGACATTTGTATCAATTATCAATGACTTTTAATGTCTTTCACATAGACTTATTTCCACACATCATTCTCAGTGTTTGTGCCGTTAAGTGTTTCTCTCTGTGAAAAGGTGGAGAAAGGTCAACCGCTGTGTGTCCTGTCGGCCATGAAGATGGAGACTGTGGTCAACTCCCCCATGGCTGGAACCATTAAGGCTGTCCATGTCACGCCTGACGCGTCCCTGGAGGGAGACGACCTGATACTGGAGATCGAGGAGTAGAACAGAGGACGAGGGTGGAGCAGGGGTCTCTTCTTTCAAATTGTACATAAAATGCAGTGGGAGGAACAAATGATTGTTTAGCTTCTTACAATAATTAGCTCAAGTGAACGTGGTAACATTGATAATATATATCAACTAAGATTTAAATTGTGATACATTCCACTAAAACATTTATTCTGTGATGTTGCCGAGTGATTTAAAGCAAATAAATACATATGTATCTTTCCGAATATAAATGTTCTGTACTCACCAAGTTTTAAGGCCCATGCAGTTGGAGAACACTCACTAGAAGAGAAAAAGCACAACATACAGTACACTATAATTATTAACATGCCTGCAGAAAACAGATTTGGAAAACTCAAATTAGGTTACTTTACAAGTGGAGTTGATAGTGCTACTAGTTAGCATTATATGCTAACAAAGGAGGCAGAGTAAGTAAATTCAGTCTTCTCATTGGCTACCAAACATTACAGCCAATCACAGTGCTTGATTTGATTATAATCCCACTCCTTCATTTGCATGAAGTCTACTAGAAAAGAGTGTTGGCACACTAATGTGCCAAAACCTTCACTAGTAGACCTAATGCAAATTAAGTGGGAGGGATTATGACCTAATCCAGCGCTGTGATTGGTTGTAGAATTTCTGAAAATCAATGACAAAACCAAAATGTACTTCTCGCCATATTAGCATTCAATGCTTACTATAAACTATTGTCACTATTAAGTTCACTCGTAAACCTTTGAGTACTAATAGAACACAACTAACATGTCTATATAGAATTAATATTTCTCCACATTTAAAGCTGTTTAATATCAATCATAGCCAAGATCTATTAGTGAACTGTAAGCATTATATGCTAAAGAGGAAGATGGGAGGGTAAATTCAGAATTTTTATAGGCTGTCAAAAACATTCCAGCCAATCAGAGTGCTAGATTATGTTATAATCCCTCCTCTGTTTGCATTAGGTCTACTAGTAACGGATTGTAGTGCACCAAAACAACCACTGAAAGACCCAATACACATGAAGTGGGAGAGATTATAACCAAATCCAGCACTCTGATTGGCTGGAATGTTTTTGAGAGCCAATGAGGAACCTGAAATTACTTTTCCCCACATTCTTTTGATCATATAATGCTAACTAGTAGAGCTCAATTGTGCTTAACATTAAAATTGTCCTCAAACATATAAGTACTGTAGGCTATTGGAAATGGAAAAATAATTAATTTATAATTGTATTATAATTAAAACAAATAATCAAAATATCAATTCACCCTTGGGTAGGCACTGACTACGATGGTCCATCTGGTTTGGGGTTTTTATGCTAGGTGTAAATAGGATTACACAGTCTGATTAATATGAAAGTTCATTTTCAATCAAATTATATAAACTTAGCTGGACTAATAAAGTCCTAACATTAGCACATGCAGACAATTTGCAAAGTGTGTCTCTCCATGTGCGAAACTGAACTACAATTAAATGACTTAACATATGTAATATTTAAAGGTCAACACATCCATACATATAACTGCACAGCTCTAATTAATATAATTAACATGCTTTGGCCTTAGTTTTAACAGGGATGTATGTTACAGTTTTAGGTGTAAATTAATAATGGACCAGAAACTACATTTGTTTACCATTAGGCTTCTTTCTTCACTATGCATTAATGCAGAGGTGATTCAGTCCTGTTCTACCACTGGAGTTTCTAACTATTAGTAATGTAAAGGCTCCTTTACCTGTTCATGTTCTGCCTCTGCTTCATCCATCGAACCCTCGTCTCATTTGGTTTTCCTCTTCACTCTGTGTAAACAGAAGATGATACAATCATTAGTGTGATTATTAATTACAGTCAACATGACCATGTTCAGCGTAAGACAGACTAAACACAACAACCTAAGAATGTTCATCATTCTACCCTGAGCCGTCCATATGAAAATTTAGATTGTGACATTTGTAATGTCTTTCTGTGTTTTAATGAAACTATGCCATTTGTTTACTTTGGCAACTGCCTGCTTGTCCTTAATTAAAATTAGACCTTTTTTTAAAAGATATTGTCTTACCACTTATTTTTGTTTCCTTTAGCTAATACGTAGTTGACAGCAATAGTTTACATTGGTTCGGGTGGAGGGACACACGTTGGCTGATAAGATGGTGCATGTTTAGCTTGTTTTTACAAATAAAGTCATCTATGCTTAAAGACAAATATTTCTGTGTGTAATTTATTCATTAAAATTCTCCATTAGTGTTTCCTCATACTTGTGCAGTAGCAGAAAACCACTTAAAAACATTCTTACAGGTTCATAATCCCCAGTTTTAACCCACCCGATCTTCAAGGATGTCAAAGTTTCTCTGAACTCCTGAGATCATTATTCTTATGGACAAAATAACTTTTTCCAAGTATATATTGTCTACTAGTGTTGTAGTAAACGAGACCGGTGTTCTAGTTTAAGTGGCGACCATTTTAACTGGCGACCGACTTCCGGCAGCGTGGTTTGTTGCCACATCAATGGCAGATGTGTTCAAAAAGGAATGTGTATCAAATCCTTATTTTTGGTAAAAACATTCTTTCACGTAATTATATACTTTTTTAACGTGTATAATTTCTTCTTGTTTAACGTTTATTATTTATTAGTAATATTTCTTGAGCGGCTGTAACGCAAGTGATTTTCCCCTGGGATAAAGAAAGGACTTCTGATTATGTAATTTCACTGACTTAACTTTTACCACGTTCAAGAAGATCAAATCAAATCACATCTCATAGTCATGTTTAGTGAGATGTACGTGTTATTCACTCCACAGTGACAGTAAACAGTCTTTTATGTTATTATTTTTTTACATTATATACACGTATAATGTCTATGCTTCCGAAGGTCGCAACATACCACAGGTTACATCTGGGTCACAGTTATTGTATAGATAATAATAACATAAAAGACTGTTTACTGTCATGTATGTTTTTTGAGTCATGTGTATTTTTGTGCATTTTTTCTGTAATTATAGTTTTTTGTTGCCATGGTAGTGTAACACTGGAGGAATTTTGTGCATTTCTGTTGTATAAATATTTATTTTTTGTGTGTTTTGAGTCATTTTCATATTGTTTGGTGTCATTTTGTGTGTTTTTGGAGCATTTTTGTATCTTTTTGGGAATTTATGTTGTTTTGTGTATTCTATGTATAAATATTGTTTAGTTTTTTTGTTTCATTTTACTTTTAGTATATTTTTATTATAAATACTGTGTGTGTGTACCTCTATCGCCTCCGTGCGTTACCTCTCTCACACGTGCGCGCACATGGTGCTCATAATCCGTCAGGTTGTTGAGAGATTTTAAAAAGCAGAGAGAGACCCGAAAGTACCACGAAAAGTAAACGTTTTGCAACACAACTCTCTCTCTCTTGCACAGAACAAACGTTAATCTCAGTGAAGCCGTGTTGTGGAGCCACAAAAACGTTACATTCCTCTGTCTGAACAACCAGATAGTTCGGTCGGCTCTCTCACTCGTCTATTTACAGTCCTTGGCTGTGTGCACAGCGATTGGCTCTGGCTGCACACGTGACTCTTGCTCGTGTGAGGAGCTGTGCAGTGAAATAGATATAGATGGTGCGCTAGCGCCCCCTCACACCCTGAGGTCAAAAGTTGAATAGGTTTCATTTCGGGGCCGTCCAGAAGTGAAATAAAATTAAAATAAACATTTTGAAATGACCAAATTACTCCAAAATATCAGATACACACACTCGGGGTATTTGGAACCCGTCGACCGAGTTTCAGGTCGAAATCGCACCGCGTCTGGGACATATTTGCTGAGCACGCACGCACACAGACCTCCCTTGCTTTTTAGTTAGATAGTGTCGACTGTAGTCCGGGCCGCCGCCATCTTGGATTATGTCGTCACCAGCGCGTCATCGCTGCAAGTCGCGCAAGCGCAAAATGATTCAAATAACTGTAAAGAGGTCTTATATTAGTCTATTATCTTTTTAAAGTGGTATTTTTTTGTGGCTTTAGACTCCAATTACATATTTGTATATAATATGTTCCCCACAATATAAATAGGTTCTGTTTCCACTGTATCCAAATAACAATAATCTTTCTCAACAAGAACTGTCGATTGATTTGTCACATGACTGTTCCAGGGTTTGTTATATTTAGTTTCACCATGTTATTTCTTGACAGAAATACTTTTAAACACTTTCTGTACATTCAGCCGACATAAAAATCTTGTTTTCAAATATGTAGAATAATTGTGAATTTATCAATAGCAGTAGTAGTTTTAAAATTTTAGTTAATTTTTTGCAGGCACCTTTTTTCTCCATCAAATGTATTTAAAAGAAACTAAAACTAAAGAGAGAATGTTATTTAACTGTTGAACCTTGTCATAATTTTATTTATATACATTTTTTAATTAAAAAAAAAAGAATGTTTATGATCTTGGTCTCGGATAATGTTGTCTTGAACACAACACTACTGTCTACCAAGATTGAGGTCGATTAAATTGCAATTTTCATTCTCAGAAGAACAATTAATCATAAGTAACCTAGTCAAAGTTAACCTTCCTCTTGTGTTAACTTTCTGTTATGAAAACAAATCCTAAATCAGCTGTAAAATACTCTATAAACAAATATCTATCACATCTATTGGTTACCTTATTAGGCTTCCTAATCAATGAAAACATAGGTGTACATTTTATTTTTAATGGCAAAATGTGGGAGAGCTTGATATGAAACAATTTTTAATAATTTTAACTGCATGTGTAGAACTGTAACATGTTTCCCCAGTTTTGCATTAAATTATAGTTGTCACCAACCTTACTATATACTATTAGGTTGTTGACCATTTCCCAAGATTTCAAACCTACAACAACAAAAACCTGAATCGCCACATTTGAAATTAAAAAAAATTAAAAAAATGTAAGAAAGTGACCAGATAGAATGTCAACATATGGTAATTTAAATCTATGCAAACTGAACACTTTAGAGACATTGATACAATCATAGTTTAACATAAAGTAGACATGCTATGCTAGTTGACGTTTATCTCTTTCCACATAGTCCTTATTAACCTCACTACATCAATCAGGGCCTGTCACTCAACGAGAATTATCGATTAGCCATCGCTACCACTGTGTGACTGTGGAGAAGATTGATGGTGCTGGCAGCAGCTACTGATTCAGCCCTAACTTATGTATGGATTTAGAACGTCACAGTTGGCTCTGAGCCAGGATGAGGGAATAAATGTTGGATCCCAGGATGTCATCAAGTTACATTCCAGGAGCACTTTCTTTGTCACTCAATGGTTGATATGACCCAGTTGATTTGAGTGACAGCTTTTGATTACCGACATAATTAAAGACTGCTTTCATCTCATGGAGGAAACATCAAAAGAACAAAGGCATGCACTCATTTGAAATCTAAGGTATAATTAAAGACAATTCTGATCATCTGACAAACAATACAAAACTAAGTCATGGAAGAATATTTCTATCTAAGATTTGGCTCTGAAAGCTCGTGCAAATATGGATAACACGCTAAAAAGGGGATGATAGTGCAGTAAAAAAATTGGAAAAGGCTTGAGTGATCTTTTTGATGGAGCTAAAACTGTAGTGAGGAGTAGAAAAACGAAACAATTGGCTTATGTAAAGGCTGTAATGAGAACCATAAAACACTGCCAAAAAAAAAAAATTTCAAACTGAGGTAAGAATATAATAACAACACAGAAACTGGTGAAAAAAATTCAAACGCTTAAAAACAGAGGTAAGGCTATATATAGAAAGGCATGAAATAAAAAATTTCAAAAAACTCACTTAAAACGGGCAAAAATAAAAATCACCCAACTTCGGAGGTAAGGCTAAAATAAATCAAAAAAATTCAAAACATTTAAAAAAAAAAAAAAAAAAAAATTGAGTTAGGACCATCATGAGACCCTAAAAACTACCGCAAATATAATGCACATACTTAAACAGGGCTAAGGAAGAAGAAAGGCACAAAAAATGACCAAAAACTAAAATCACCCAAAATAAAAAGTAAGGCTATAGCAAGGCATTTTTTTGAAAATTTCAAAAAAAAAAAAAATTGAGTTAGGACTATCATGAGATCCTAAAAACTACTGCAAATATAATGCACATACTTAAACAGGGCTAAGGAAGAAGTAAGGCACAAAAAATGACCAAAAACTAAAATCACCCAAAATAAAAAGTAAGACTATAATAAGGCATTTTTTTTTTAAATTTCAAAAAAAAAAAAAAATTGAGTTAGGACCATCATTAGACCCTAAAAACTACTGCAAATATAATGCACATACTTAAACAGGGCTAAAAAAGCATTAAGGTACAAAAAATGACAAAAAACTAAAATCACCCAAAATAAAAAGTAAGGCTATAGCAAGGCATTTTTTTTGAAAATTTCAAAAAAAAAAAAATTAAGTTAGGACCATCATTAGACCCTAAAAACTACTGCAAATATAATGCACATACTTAGACAGGGCTAAGAAAGCAATAAGGCACAAAAAATGACAAAAAACTAAAATCACCCAAAATAAAAAGCAAGACTATAGCAAAACATTTTTTTGAAATTTTCAAAAAAAAAAAAAAATTTCAGTTAGGACCATCATTAGACCCTAAAAACTACTGCAAATATAATGCACATACTTAAACAGGGCTAAAAAAAGCAGTAAGGCACAAAAAATTACCAAAAACTAAAATCACCCAAAATAAAAAGTAAGGCTATAGCAAGGCATTTTTTTTGAAAATTTCAACAAAAAAAAAATTAAGTTAGGACCATCATTAGACCCTAAAAACTACTGCAAATATAATGCACATACTTAAACAGGGCTAAGAAAGCTGTAAGGCACAAAAAATGACCAAAAACTAAAATCACCCAAAATAAAAAGTAAGACTATAGCAAGGCATTTTTTTGAAAATTTCCAAAAAAAAAAAAATTGAGTTAGGACCATCATGAGACCCTAAAAACTACTGCAAATATAATGCACATACTTAAACAGGGCTAAGAAAGCAGTAAGGCACAAAAAATGACCAAAAACTAAAATCACCCAAAATAAAAAGTAAGGCTATAGCAAGGCATTTTTTTTGAAAATTTCAAAAAAAAAAAAATTAAGTTAGGACCATCATTAGACCCTAAAAACTACTGCAAATATAATGCACATACTTAAACAGGGCTAAGAAAGCTGTAAGGCACAAAAAATGACAAAAAACTAGTATCACCCAGAATAAAAAGTAAGGCTATAGCAAGGCATTTTTTTTAAAAATTAAAAAAAAAAAAAAATTGAGTTAGGACCATCATTATACCATAAAAACTACTGCAAATATAATGCACATACTTAAACAGGGCTAAGAAAGCAGTAAGGCACAAAAAATGACCAAAAACTAAAATCACCCAAAATAAAAAGTAAGACTATAGCAAGGCATTTTTTTGAAAATTTCCAAAAAAAAAAAAATTGAGTTAGGACCATCATGAGACCCTAAAAACTACTGCAAATATAATGCACATACTTAAACAGGGCTAAGGAAGCAGTAAGGCACAAAAAATGACCAAAAACTAAAATCACCCAAATTAAAAAGAAAGGCTATAGCAAGGCATTTTTTTTTAAAATTTCAAAAAAAAAAAATTGAGTTAGGACCATCATGAGACCCTAAAAACTACTGCAAATATAATGCACATACTTAAAGAGGGCTAAGAAAGCAGTAAGGCACAAAAAATGACCAAAAACTAAAATCACCCAAAATAAAAAGTAAGACTATAGCAAGGCATTTTTTTGAAAATTTCCAAAAAAAATAAAAATTGAGTTAGGACCATCATGAGACCCTGAAAACTACTGCAAATATAATGCACATACTTAAACAGGGCTAAAAAAGCAGTAAGGCACAAAAAATGACAAAAAACTAGTATCACCCAAAATAAAAAGCAAGACTATAGCAAGGCATTTTTTTGAAATTTTCAAAAAAAAAAAAAAATTGAGTTAGGACCATCATTAGACCCTAAAAACTACTGCAAATATAATGCACATACTTAAACAGGACTAAAAAAGCAGTAAGGCACAAAAAATGACAAAAAACTAAAATCACCCAAAATAAAAAGTAAGGCTATAGCAAGGCATTTTTTTTGAAAATTTCAAAAAAAAAAAAATTGAGTTAGGACTATCATGAGACCCTAAAAACTACTGCAAATATAATGCACATACTTAAACAGGGCTAAGAAAGCAGTAAGGCACAAAAAATGACAAAAAACTAAAATCACCCAAAATAAAAAGTAAGGCTATAGCAAGGCATTTTTTTTTGAAAATTTCAAAAAAAAAAAAATTGAGTTAGGACTATCATGAGACCCTAAAAACTACTGCAAATATAATGCACATACTTAAACAGGGCTAAGGAAGAAGTAAGGCACAAAAAATGACCAAAAACTAAAATCACCCAAAAAAAAAAAGTAAGGCTAAAGCAAGGCATTTTTTTTTTAAATTTCAAAAAAAAAAAATTAAGTTAGGACTATCATGAGACCCTAAAAACTACTGCAAATATAATGCACATACTTAAACAGGGCTAAGAAAGCAGTAAGGCACAAAAAATGACAAAAAACTAGTATCACCCAAAATAAAAAGTAAGGCTATAGCAAGGCATTTTTTTGAAAATTTCCAAAAAAAATAAAAATTGAGTTAGGACCATCATTAGACCATAAAAACTACTGCAAATATAATGCACATACTTAAACAGGGCTAAAAAAGCAGTGTTACGACTGTTGTCGTATGTCAGTTTTGTTTGTGTGCTACTTGTGTTTCTGTGTTGTGCGCTGGGGGGGTGTGTGTCTCTCTATCAACAGCCCAAACTACGTGGTCTGTGAATAACGGGTCCACTTCGGATTGGCTGAGCTTCAGTGGAGGGCAGCTACAAAAAACCCAGATGACGTATGGTGTGGCCAGACGTGGTTTAGAGGGCGGGTCATCCTATACCCACGCTACAACCAGCACGCAGCACGTCCTTCTGACCGTTTGACAGCGAGACCGACGCGGTGATACGTTTTCTTCAGTTTGGCCCAGTTGGCTAGGAAACTTATGTTCTTTTATATGTGGGTTCTGCGTAACCCAGTTTGGTACCTATTATTTTTCTTATGTTGCTCAAATAAATAGCCCAGTTTGGAAAAGATGTGTTGGTGTGCTGCTTGAGGCTGGTAAAGGATGACGTGTTCATGTGCCGTTCACTGTCTCCTAGGCTGAGCAAAACAAGCATTAAGGCACAAAAAATGGCAAAAAACAAAAATCACCCAAAATAAAAAGTAAGGCTATAGCAAAGCATTTTTTTGAAAATTTCCAAAAAAAAAAAAATTGAGTTAGGACTATCATGAGATCCTAAAAACTACTGCAAATATAATGCACATACTTAAAAAGGGCTAAGGAAGAAGTAAGGCACAAAAAATGACCAAAAACTAAAATCACCCAAAATAAAAAGTAAGACTATAGCAAGGCATTTTTTTTTTTAAATTTCAAAAAAAAAAAAATTGAGTTAGGACCATCATTAGACCCTAAAAACTACTGCAAATATAATGCACATACTTAAACAGGGCTAAGGAAGATGTAAGGCACAAAAAATGACCAAAAAACTAAAATCACCCAAAATAAAAAGTAAGGCTATAGCAAGGCATTTTTTTTTGAAAATTTCAAAAAAAAAAAATTGAGTTACGGACTATCATGAGACCCTAAAACTACTGCAAATCTACTGCACATACTTAACAGGGCTAAAAAAGCAGTAAGGCACAAAAAATGACAAAAAACTAATATCACCCAAAATAAAAAGTA